>NW_007730540.1:149654-162621 GCF_000696425.1 Galeopterus variegatus
AAAAAAAAAAAAAAAAAAAAAAAAAAAAAAAGAAGTACATCCTAAAATATTACTAAGATTTCAAAACAGTCTATAGTAAAGCAAATATGAAAGAAATGATAAACTTGTACCTGTACTGATCGTTACTTCTCTTCATTCTTCAAGATGTTGGAAACTTCAAGCACATAAAAAACTTGATATACAACTAAATAAATATGTAGAAGGTATGGCGAGGCTAGTTTCTTTGGTTTTATTTGTGGCCCTCACTTTCTTATCCAAAGAATCTTGAAACATCTAGGACTGGTCCTGGAGTTGCAGGTGCCAACCTTGACCCACCTCCTACCACTCTCCTCGCACTCTTTCCATCCAGCCTCTCCTCTCTCACTGCCTCCTACAAGCATAGCAGGGCCTTTGCACTGTCTGTTCAGAAACTCTCTTCTATCCACAGCCCCAAAGCTCCCTCATGGCTTCCTAGCCATTTGTCCAAAGTCAGTTTCTGAGCGAGGCTCTCCCTGACCACTCCATCAAAAATGCAAAGCCCCATTCCCCCAACACTTCTATCTCTCTTCCCTGCTTTACTTTTTTCTCCTTAGCAATTATTGCTATCTAATATACTACATAGACTTCATATTTTGCTTACTATCTCTCTCTTCACCACTAAAATGTAAGCTCTATGAGGGCAGGGATTTGTGTCTGATTTGCTCAGTACTGCATTTCCAGTGTCTAAAAGAGTTCCCAACATATATGAGGGTATTTCAAAAAGTTCATCAAAAAATATAATTAGAATACAATCCTTTCATGAACTTTCTGAAGATCCCTCAATAAACATTTCCTGAATAAATGAATGAATCTACACTAAGACTGTTCTTAGATTGGTCTCCAGTATGCCTTCCTGATGAGCTGTAAAGTCTGCTAATCCACCTTGCGGGACCTTTGCCTGGTCAAAAGTTCTTAGCCTCACCTTCCATCTTCTCCTCTTCTAGTTTTCTTCTTATTCCTGTATTCACTGTCTTAGACCTTTTTAAAAATGAAATTTTATTATAAGCAACCTGAAATAATTTGTGAAAGTAGGCAGGATGTAAAGAAATCAGTACACAGAAGCAAGATCATGATTGCCAAGAAAGGTTTTCTCTCTGTTTTACATGTTTTTGCAATCTTTGGATTATATTACTTTAAGATCACAGAGAGGAAGCTGATACTTAACTGATGTAGAAAACAGCCAATTTGTATATATGTTTGCACATATAGAAAAGAGAACAAATCACATAGGCACGTTAAATTGGTTGTATTTCTGAGTGAAATTCGAGAAGGTGATGTTTAAAAGTTAAGCACATGTAGTTATGCACTGCTTAACAAGGATATGTTCTGTATGTCATTGGGCAATTCTGTCACTGTGTGAACATCATAGAGTGTATTTACACAAACCTAAATGGTATAGGCTGCTAAACACCTAGGCTACGTGGTATAACCACCATTGTATATGCAGGCCATCGTTGACCATCGTTGTGTGGCACATGACTATAAACCCTTTAACAGAGTTAGAGTTGGCTGGTTATTTTATATAGCACATCCCTTCCTATCAACTTCAAAATACCCAAAATTAACTGTTAATACTTGGCTAGCAATTGCCAAATTATATTTCAAGAGAAAAGTTCTACATGGTCTATGCCAACATTTATGGAAGAAGAAAAAAAGCTGATATTCACACCTTAAAAACAAAGCATTCAAACAGATGTTTGAAAACAGAATGAATTAAAGCCCACACTAGCCACTCCAGGTACTAGAATGTATTATGTGGCTACAGTAGAAAAAATAGCACAATTTTGGCACAAAAATATACAAGCAGATAAATGGAAAATAATGCCTCAAGAAAAAAAAAATCATTACTATATAAAAGGTTAATGTATAGAAAGGGAAGATCAAGTGAGCAGGATTCAGGGTTCTCTTATCCTCAAAACCATCCCTACCCTAAACCATCTCAGCACTAAGCAGACTCATGCTGTTGGTAGCCAGGACAAATTCCCCCTCTGGCTTAAGCATGGTCAAACACCACATAATAAGATCTACAATCAATAAATGGGGCTCCAAAAAATTGACTATTTGTTTGAGGGGGGCTATTTAAATATTTCTCTACATCGTATGTTAAAATATTCCAGATGGACAGGGCTGGGCTCCACCTCCAGATTGGGGTGGGGTGCCCCTGTTTGGACAGGGAAGGAGAGATGACAGAGTGCCTGTTTGGTGGAGGCAGATTGGGAGTGCTGGCGAGAAGCCTTGGCCTGTCCCAGGAGGTCTGGAGTGGCCATTGTGCAGGGGAGGAGGGGGTGGTGCTTCCGGAGGGGAGACAAGTGTGTCACTGTGGTTTCCACTCGCCATTTTTAAAATTGCCTAGACAATATTGTTTTGGAAAAAGATGCTTGCATAAACAATAATTATGCATTTTTATGACATTTCATAGCCCTCTGAGAAGAGAATGCACCCTAAAACATGTAAACCTAAAGTATAAATTTTTTTTTTACTTTTCCATTTCCAAGAATAATCATGGAAGCAAATTTAGCTACTGAAGTTAGTCTACAGTTCATTTCTCTTCTCAAACTGAACATGTCTACCTCCACACAGAAATTCATCTTTCATGTTTCCACCTTTCCTAACTGATTGCCTTTCTCTAGCTATGACTATCCTCTGTCTAGACTAAGATTTATTGAGCCTGAAACTTCCAGTCCAAACTCTGACAATCCCACCAAGACGCCCCCAGCCACCTCCACCAGCCAGAGGTTCAATTCTACAGACTCCCCTTCTTCATTGTACCCTAGCTGACCCATATGCCAATAATAAATACAGGGCTTTGTTTTAAAAGCTATATTTGTTTTCTTGCTGTAGATAACCATATTCTTAAAAATAGTTTTCCATCCTTGGAATCAGCTCTTTCATGAGACTCTCAGAATTGCTGTGCAATGTGATATCCTCTTCATTGTGAACAACAGACTAACTCACCACGGAACTAGAGTCCAAGACCAACAACTTACTTAAGTGCCCAAATGTCAAACAGTGTTTCTATAACAATACATTGATCCCAATGCAATCAGCATGATTGAACATACTATAAAAGCTGTAATTGGTGTGTATACAGAGTGACAAATAAGTTGTTAATTCAGCTTATTAGGTCTTTGAATTCAATGTAAAAATAAGTTTCAACCTTGCTATAAATCAGTGGACACCAGAATTCTTAAAAATGCATCAATCATGGTATTCCATTATCTTATTGGCACAGTCAGTAGTAACCACGAAAGCAAAGTAAGGATGTGTTGCACAACAAATAAGGCATGATATTTATATTATGTGATTTATAAAAAGATAAATATGTGATTATTCACATACAAATTTTTCTCACTGTAATGATGTATGTTGGAATAAATATCATATTGAAGTCAAAAGACTCTTAGAGAAAATCTTGCTAGCAAGCACCATCTACTGTGTCTCTGGGAAATGGACTTAATTCATTGTAAAAGCTTCTTCCAAATTCCATAGCTTTAAATATAGTGAAGTAAACAACTGTATATACTATAAATAAAATAACTAATTAGTGATATTAGTGTTCTTTAGACACTAATCCAGGGTTTAAAATGTCATTTGTATAATGAAAATAAACTAATAAAACTTAATAAAAAATTTTTATTAAGTGTAACACTAGAACTTACATTTTTAACTCTAGTAAAATATACGGTTTCAACACTAAAAACTTCATCTTTCCACATAAAGCTCCACCTTTTCCTCTCCATTAACATCCAAGTTTTCTGTTCAACAGGTGGATAAAAGACAAAAACATTAGTCAAAATATAAATATAAAACAGTTCAGAAGAATGTATCAATAATAGAAGTTCACAGATTTTTTTTTTCCTTTTTGTCTTTTTTCATGACCAGCAACGGATCGCAACCCTCAGTGTTGCGCCCGTACCGGACCGGGACCGGCAACGGGATCGCAACCCTCGGTGTTGCGCCCACAGCTCGCTCAGCCAGTGAGCGGCCGGTCTGTATGTGGGATCCGAACCCTCGACGGGAGCGCCACCGCACTCCCAAGCAGAGCGGCGCACTGTAGCAGTGCACCACTGGGCCGGCCCTCACAGAATTTTTTTTTAAACTGTGAAACTAACAAAGTTTGGTTGCTTGTTATGTAAATATGATTTACTTTATTTTGTTTCCCTAATTTAAAAGGGGAGGGAGATATTAAAAAAACACACATCAAGTGCTCAACAATAGCGATTATGATGTTAACAAAAAAACTAATGAGCAAAAATTTAAACTATTTTATATTATGGTAAGAAATATGGGTTCTCATTCAGTTTTAAAAGTTCTAATTTGAATGTGACCACATCTGTGAAGCACATTCCTGAGCCTTCCAGGATCAGGACATCACTCCCTCTTTTTTCCCCAGCCTTAGGTATCTTTATAGTAGTACCTAACACACCAAAGTCTACCCATATGTTTTTCTCCTCTACTACTGCTCCTCCCTGCCCCTTAAGAATCACTACCATAGGGCCCCACAGTTTCTGATGGGAGAAGTCCTGTCCCTTAGGTATAGTGAACTGATAAGAGTGTAAGAACCACTATCTTAGACAGTGTATGAGGAGATAAGTCTAATAATTCCTTAGAATGGAACCAGCTGAAAAGTTCCAGCTCCATAAACTGAACTAAAACCAGTATTCTAAACTTTTTATCTACTCCTTAGAAGTAAACACAGTATTATGTTACAAAAGGTCAACTAGCATATAAATGATGGCAAATTAAAATGTTTCTGACATCTTAGAATAATTTCCCCCACTAACTTAATCCTCTGTATTACATCCGTGTAATAGTAAAATATACACACAAATGTTTATAGCAGCATTATTCATAACAGCCAAAAGGTAAAAACCCAAACGTCCATGAACTAATAAATGGATAAACACAATATGGTATATCCATACCATGAAATATAGTTATAAAACGGAATGAGTACTGATACATAGTATAACATGGATGAACCTTGTAAACATTATGCTAGAAAGAAACCAGACACAAAAGCCATATATTGTAATTATACAACTCTATTTATGAAAAATGTCCAGAATAGGCAAATCAATAGATACAAAAAGTATATTAGTGGTTGCTTAAAGTTGGGGGCTGGGAGGTGGAGGGGAATGTGATAGCGGTGATAGCTAAAGGGTACAAGGTTTCTTTCTGAGATAATGAAAATGTTCTAAAATTGACTGTGGTAATCATTGCACAATTCTGTGACTATACTAAAAACCACTAAATTGCATATTTTAAATAGGTGAATTGTATGACATGTGAATTATATGTCTATAAAACTACTACCAATAAAAAAAGAATAGAGCATCTACATATCCTATATTATTCTCTCTTACTCAGATTTCACCTCTTCAGCCACCTTTCAACACTAGCTCCAAGTAACTCCCAAAGTTATTCCTCCCATTTCACTTAGTCCCCAAAACAAACTACATTCGATGGGAAGATAACTGGAAGGCTACTCAATTCCCGACCCTCTGGCAAATGGCTCCTGGACAACAAAGGGAGCAGAATAATTTGCAGTTGGGCTTAAACATGGTTGTATTTCTGTGCCATCCTCAGTTTTAGACAGCAAACTTTTAGTGGGTTTATGCCATATTGATTTAGTTTTTGTTTTTGCATGCCATCTATAAATGCGCCAAACGAACTGCTTTTCATTAGGCAAGTTTCATAACAACAACAGTAGCAAATTCATTAGAAACAATTCTATCAAGCATCAGAAAAGATATGAAGGAATGATCAGTGATGATACATATGCCAAAGTTTGGGGTGGGGGGGAGCATTACTCTACCTCCCACAATCCCATCAGCTGTCCCCTATTCAGCCACCCCAAATAACACACAAGGTAAGAAAATATGTGCTTGCTATCCAAAGGAAACCTCAAGACAAGTCATCCTGATTGCCACACAAATAGGTTTCCCCTTGAATGTCTCTCCTATATTAGATTTTTTTTTTTTTTTTTTTTTTTTTTGGTCTTTTTCGTGACTGGTAAGGGAATCGCAACCCTTGGCTTGGTGTCGCCAGCACTGCGCTCGGCCAGTGAGCGCATCGGCCATTCCTATATAGGATCCGAACCCGCGGCGGGAGCGTCGCTGCGCTCCCAGCGCCGCACTCTCCCGAGTGCGCCACGGGGCCGGCCCCTATATTAGATTTTGAGTGACACTAGAAAAGACCAAACATTAGCATCAAACTTTGCCTTAAGGTAAAAAAATTTTTTTCTTTATTTCATTTGCTTACATCTTAACATTTTCAAAATTACTTCTGATAACCTTATTCAAAGCTACAGTGAGTCTGTATAACCTTATTATGGAGGTTGCAGAAGGGAGAAGACGGTGGCTCAGTAAAGAGGACCCCCCCCCCCAAAAAAAGTCATCTCCTGAGAATTCGAAAAAAGAATCTGCAACTTCTAATGATTTCTTGATCTCAAATTCAGTATGCTGGCAATCCTGAATGCTAGAAATAGGTGTGCTGACAATCTGCATAAGGATCACAACTTCCCACCCGATTTAACAGACACAGGAAGCACCATATAAGTGAAAAATGGCAACCATCCAGCCATTCCAGTGGAATCTAGGTACCAAACTCAGAATGATGAAAACATCCACCTGGCAACCTGCTACACAAGTAGCTCATCCACATAAAAACTTCCCCTATTCTTTATTTTTTTTCCTCTGGAATTTTGCTGAAAAGTCCAACAGCTTTTATTCTTAAGAACAACCTCAAATAGGAGAAGATATGAAATAGCAGAAAGACTGCACAAAGAATAAGGAAACCAAGATTATAGTTCCAGCCCTGCTGTATGACTTTGAGGACATTCTATAGCCTATCTGGCTACAGTTTTTTCTCTGTGAAATGAATGAGCTATACTATACTAAACGATACCCCATCTACAGAGTTAGGTCAAATTAAAGCATAATACCATACTGGGCCTTTACTCAAAAATACTCTAAATAAAATAAGTTTCTAAAACCTTAATGCTACTGCCAAAATCATTAACTTTCTGATAACCTGCTACAGTTAGTTTCTACATCTTCTTCATGGATATTACAAGAGAAAAGTGCCATGGTATGGCCCATTTCATGATTTAGTGCCATACCACTAACAACACATTCAACTTCTATAAAATAAAGGAAATGATTTCTACAGGCTGCAGTGGAAAAACCAGTTTGTTGTTTACAGAACAACTTATTAAATGCAAATTCATCTTTCAACCCCAAATCAGGAATGATCTTTTCTGAGGACTTTTTCCAGTTCCCTAATCCCTCCCCAATAGTTACCCACTCACTCCTCTCTGCAGTTGGTCTATTTCATACAGATGTCTATTCTTGCATTTGTCATTTATTTATTTATTTCTGTCTCTCTGTCTCACTTTTAGATTTCAAGTCCATGAAGGAAGAAAATACCTTATATATCTTGTGTCCTCAGTACCTAGTACTATCCGCATAACAGTCACAACTATTTCAGCTGCATACCTAAAAAGGAATGCACAAACTCATGTGTCTGAAAAGTCCAGAATATTCTAAGCTTCAGGCACAGCTAGATCCATGTTCTTAATTGATAGTTAAGAATCCGTCTCTCCGCTCACCTTTCTTCATGTTGGCTTTATAAACAGACAGATACCCCTTTCCCATGGTAAGACAGCAGTATTTCCAGGCTACACCAGTTTCCCCCCACCCCCAACCCACTAACTGCAGATATCTCTCTTATGACCCTTTTCGGGTCTGTGTCCATCTCTGAACCAACCACTATGGTTCTACAGATGCAATCCGTACTAGCCAAGTCAGCACAATTTGCCCATCCTTGAACAAGGTCAGTCTATAGACTAAATTGTGGGAAGGGAATTCCACAAAGAACAAATAAAGTCCCATTTCCAGAGAAACAGAAAGAGTAGGCAAGGAAGTCAAAAACAGCAGATGTCCATTATAGCTTGGTTGTTTGCCTAATTAAATGTAATCACATTTGTGAGACTTTGTCCTCTCATAGACTCTGATTGTACTACTATATACTTGACAAATAGACTCTAATAAATTATGTCATGATTAGTTAAGGATGGAGAACTGGGGGTGGGGGATAGGTACACAAGTGGACGGAGGCAAAGGGAAAATAACTATCTTTCTAGGACACCTTGAAAGCTAAGGCTAAAATTCTACTTTTAAGAGTGTGGCCCCTTCCATAAACCATATGCAAAAATTAACTCAAAATGGATCAAAGACTTTATAATCTAATAGCTAAAACTATAAAACTCTTCAAAGAAAATAAAGGTATAAATCACATAACATCACTTGACATCAGATTAAACAATGGTTTCTTAGATATAACACCAAAACCACAAACAACAAAAGAAAAAATAGATAAACTGAACTTAATCAAAATTTAAAACTTTTGTACTTCAAAGTATACCATCAAGAAAGTGAAAAGATAATCAAAAGAATGGAAGAAAATATTTGCAACTCATATATCTGATAAGAGACTAGCATCAAGAATCTATAAAGAACTCTTGCAACTCAATAATCAAAAGACAACCCACCTAAAAACTAGGCAAGGATTTGGAATAGGTATTTCTCCAAAGAAGATACAAAAATGGCCAATACTCAAGTGAAAAAGTGCTTAATTAACATCATTAGTCATTCGGGAAATGAAAATCAAAACCACAATGGATACCACCTCACATCCACTAAGACGGCCAAAATCAAACAGACAACAGGTATTGGTAAGGATGAGGAGAAAATAGAAAGCTCTTAAGTTGCTGGTGGGAATATAAAATGTTTCAGTCACTTTGGCAAACAGTTTAACAGTTCCTCAAAAAGTTATATATACAATTACCATTCAGCATTTCCACTCTAAGGAACATATTAAAGAGAAATGAAAACATACATCTACACAAACACTAGTGAGTGAATGTTTATAACAACATTATTCACAATAACCAAAAACTGTAAACAACACAAATCTCTGCCAACTAAATAATCTAAATGTGATACATCCACATCACGAAATATTACTCAGCTACAAAAAGGAATAAAGTCCTGATACATGCTACAATGTGGATGAACTTTGAAAACACTAGGCTAAATGAAAGAAGCCAGTGACAAAAGACACATAGTAGTATCCAGAGTAGGCAAAATCCAGACAAAGAAATTACATTAGTAGGGGAGAGGAAAAATGGGGAATGACTGCTAATTAGTATAGGTATATTTTAGGGGTGATAAAAATATCTGGAATTAGACAGTGAGTATACTTAAAAACACCTGAATTGTACATTAAAAGAATGAATTTTATGGTATATGGTTTATATCTCAATTTTTTAGAAGTATGAATATGGAATGGATATTAGACATTACCAAAGAATTATAATTTTGGTAAGTGCAACAATACTAGTGGGGTAATATAAGGTAACGTCCCCTTTTGTGAAGAGGCACACTGAAGAGTGTATGAGTGAAATGACATGATTTCTTGGATATGCTTCAAAACAGTTGAGCAAAAAAGGAATGTAGACAATTAAAGAAGTATATGGCAAAATTTTGATAGCTGTTGAATCTGGGTAATAGGCCTATGTGGGTTCAGTGCATTATTCTCTCTACATTTGTATATGTTTGAAAAGTTTCAAATAAAAAATTATTAAGAGAGTGATACAAAATTTGCATTTTTTGTGGCAGGTCCATGTGGCAATTAGGCCAGCATGATTTTAAAGAGTCTCCACTGATAATGGAGTAAATATTGAAATACTGCAGCCAAGTCATGGAGTCCATTCAAAGAGATGGAAAAAACTGGTGTTTCCGTTACTTCTAGGACATTCCTTCCTAAGATATTTCCTCTTATTAACCAAAACCATGTTTTAAGGCAACATTTTCCCAAACTATGTTCTATGAAACACCAGACATTTCTCAAGATATTAACAGATGTTCCCAAACAAGAGTATTCCATGGTCAAATAAGTTTGAGAAACACTGGATCAAAGTTAATGTATTTGCTACACTAATTATCAGAGCTGTTAATATGCTCACCTGTGCCGTGAGTCATCCAAAGGCAGCTATAGTATACCTCATTTGGGAGATTCAAATGAATCCACTTTTTCCGCAGCAAACCTACTAAGCTCATAAAGAACTTCATGGAGACACTCAGGGTTATAACCATGGCAGAGAATCAGAATTACTTCCAGAGCCTGATATAAACATAAATTTTGTTTTTTAAGATCCACCCTAAACCACAGTTTATGAAATGCTGGCTTAGAGATCAAGTTTTTGCTTAAGAAAAAACATTTAAGCTGATCCTAGAAACAAAACAAGTTGTTAACAAGACAACGCTGTAGTCAAGGCAAAGGGAATAGCAGGTACAGGGATGCAAAAGCAAAAGGACCCATTAAGCCCTTGGGAACCAAGAATAATCCCCTACGACCGGGACAGGCATACAGCTGGGAGGAGGGCTGGCAGAAGATGAGGCTGAGGGCAAGCAGAACCCAGGCAGGGAACTCTGCTGGGCTACCGAGTTGGAGGATGAGCAGTGGAAAGCCACTGAAGGACTGAACAGAGTGATGGGGCCAAACCTGCAGTCCCTTTGGTATCCCAAAATAGATGTACAACCATCCTGGAGTATGATGATTCACTCTTGATAAGTCATGTGACTATGTCTGAAATGATTTGCTAAATGAAGCAACTTTCCAGTCTATATTTGTAATTTTTCACACTTCAGCTTAGAGGCATAATTCACTCACGCAATACTACCACTGCTCCAACTAGTGCTACTGTGGGCTGCAAATGCAGGATTTTTAAACGTGTGGTTATCCTGTATTGCACACACTGGAAAATACCTTTCCAAAATTCTCTTTTTTTCTCTGAAGCCTCGATTTCTAGAAAGAGAAGAGCCCTTCTCTGATATGCTGTCACTTGAAAGAATTTCCACTCATTACTTAAAAGCTCCTCTATGGTCATCTCTTGGGTTGCACTTTCATTATCAATACTGACTGCAACTGAGGTTAAAAACTGTCCCATTGCTGCCTGGCTCGGGATTTGCTTTTCAACTGGTTTGTTTGCCATTCATCACACCCTTGAGGGGAATAAAAATTAATTAGTCAAGAACATTTAAAGATTAAACATAAAAATTTCTTGATATTCTTGATACTTCTGAAAATCTGTCAATATTGAGCTTGGAATTTTGCAGGATACAATCAGCTGGAGATAAAAAATAACTGTCCCAGGGGCCAGCCCAGTGGCGCACTGCTACAGTGTGCCGCTTAGGAGTGCGGCGGTGCTCCCACCGAGGGTTCGGATCCCACATACAGACCGGCTGCTCACTGGCTGAGCAAGGTGCGGGCGCAACACCGAGGATTGCGATCCCGTTGCCGGTCCCGGTCCGGTATGGGCACGACACTGAGGGTTGCGATCCGTTGCCGGTCACAAAAAAAGACAAAAAAAAGGCAAAAAAAAAAAATAACTGTCCCAACCCCACACAGCCTCCCACCCCTTCCTAAGATGAGCCTTCCAAATGCATCAAGCAACCCCCCACCATACTTTATACATGTACATTCATTTCATGTGGATTGTGATCCTAATTTTATTTTTACTGAATAAGAAGTACACTTATCTGAATTTCATGCAAAAAAATGTAAACAGTTTATCAAATTAAATACATTAAAACAGGATAATTAACAATAAACACAGGGCCGGCCCGGTGGCGCACTGGATAAGTGCGCCGCTTGGGAAGTGCGGCGGCGCTCCCGCCCGAGGGTTCGGATCCCACATACAGACCGGTTCCCGCTCACTGGCTGAGCGAGGCGCGGGAGCAACACCGAGGGTTGCAATCCCGTTGCCGGTCCCCGGTCCGGTGCGGGGGCAACACTGAGGGTTGCGATCTGTTGCCGGACACAGAAAAAGACAAAAGAAAAAAAAAAAAAAAAAAAACAATAAACACAATACCCATCAACTAAAAGGAGTGAGCATATAGATTTTCCAGGCATCTGGTGGATGTTAACAACTGCAGTTGAAGCTTGACACGAAGTAAAATAAGATTTCAAGTTATTTTTTCCTCACGTAAAAATTTTAGGGTTCCAAGATAGGGCTATGGTGATCGTCAGCTGAGATTTACAAGAACTATCCCCCCCACACCCTGATAGTAGAATTCCTTTAACTAGCTATGCTCTTCAGATTTTTTACAAATTCTCTCAAGCACAGAGTGGACTCCATATTGCTATGATCTTATTATGGATTGTCAATCTGATCATGTCAGTCATGTCTATTAGGAGATAAAGGAAATAAATCATTTACGATTTTAAAATATTGTCAAATGTATTAAGTTCTGCTGGCTCTTTCTTTAGCAACCTCAGTCTTCCTCCTTAACTCTCTCATAAATGGAAAAGAAAACATTTCACATTAGATGTGAGTATAGCTTTCACAATATCATCAAATTGTGGAGGAGAAAAAGGGGACCTGACGAGTTTATTTGCTTGTGCTTTTTGGCCTTCAGGAGGTGACTGTCTAACTGTGATAACCAAACATTATAATTATCAGATAAATATCTAGATCAGAGGAAAAGCATCCAAAATTTCATCTAGCATAATGTGGGGTTGTCCATTTTATGATGGAAGCAAAACACAAGTATCACCTTGTCTCTACTTGCAGTCTTAAATTTTACAGAAAAATGCTTTTTCCTTCCCCTTGATTTGCTACACACAGAAGCTCAAGCTCAGTGTTCCAAGGGGTTAGTTAAATTTGTGGTAGATGTCAAATGACTGCAGGAAAATGTTTAAGATCCTTTGAGCTCTGTGCCACATAAGTTTGGAGAAATAAATTATTACAGTTCTTACAAAAGTAAACAATTGTGGGAGGAAATACATTTGTTTTGATCTGTTACACAGTTTCATCACATCTTTTTTTTTTTTTTTTTTTTTTTTCATTTTTTTTTTTTTTTTTTTTTTTTTTTTTTTTTTC
>NW_007730540.1:163621-187782 GCF_000696425.1 Galeopterus variegatus
AATCTGGGTGCTCCAACATTGGGTTTTGTTTTTATAGCTGAGTAGTATTCCATTGTGTAGATATACCACATTTTCCGTATCCACTCATCCGATGATGGACATTTGGGTTGATTCCAGCTCTTGGCTATTGTGAAGAGTGCTGCAATGAACATTGGGAAACAGGTATACCTTCGACTTGATGTTTTCCATTCCTTTGGGTATATTCCCAGTAGTGGGATAGCTGGATCGTATGGTAGATCTATCTTCAGCTGTTTGAGGAACCTCCAAACCATCTTGAACATTTTTTTAAAAATATTTATTATTTACAGTGCTAGTACAATTTAACTGTTTCTGTTGACTTTAACCTTTCCTTAGCCATCACTTCATTTGGAGGCTATTTTTTCCCTACTTTCCACTAAATTGTAAACTGCTGAAAGGAAAAAACCAAGTTTGTGTCATTCACCACTATATTCCTGGCACACAGAACAGCACCTGCCATAGAGGGCACAATAAATATAAAATGAATTAATGCTTTTTAAATACTATTCACATCATGATTTTTAAGCAACACTCAGAGAAAAAAAAAATCCATTTAGAAAGTTTGGAAGCAAAATGTGAGAAGTAAAATGTAAAAATCAGTTACAGAAAACGTATTAGAAAATAGTGCATTTTAAAAGCTTGCAGACTGATAGTGTAAACAATTTTCTCTGGCTTCAGACTCTATAAGTGTAAAAATCAATATTTTTTGCAAAGCAATTTCTATTCTGCAAAGCGAAGTTACTATAAAAATGCTAGCATTACCGAGAAGCTCTTGAACCATCAAAATGAACGGAAATTTGCTTTAGTTTTATTAAAGTTAAATGTGATTGACAGTTGCAATGAATTTTGAGAGGAACACTCTGAATAGAAGAATATGACCCAAAACTTTTTTTTTTTTTCCTTTTTGTCTTTTTTCGTGACTGGTAATGGGATCGCAACCCTCGGTGTCGCGCCCGCACCGCGCTCAACCAGTGAGCGGACAGGTCTCTATATGGGATCCGAACCCTCGGCGGGAGTGCCGCTGCGCTCCCAAGCGCCGCACTCTACCGAGTGCACCATCGGGGCGGCCCTGACCAAAAACTTTAAGCAGAAATTTTAGTAATAACAATTCAACATCCAGGAATATTTCTAGTTTCTCACACTAGAAAAATGAAGACAAGGGAACAATGGCTTCTCCTCAGAGATCAAAAACAAACCACTATCAGGGGAACCGAAATTAAAAACAGTGATTGAGGAGGAAAGTGCTGAATGCAGTTCTGCACACACTGGCAGGAGACCCACTCCTTTATTACTGTGATGGACTCATCCACCCGCATCAACAGTCCCTCACTGAGCACCTACAACACCCTCAGTACTAAGCAGGGGGTCATCCAAAATAAGTACAAGTCAACACTGCCCCTCAAGAAGCACTCAATGTTTGAGAGATAAAGTGAATATGTAATAAACTATTTTAAATAATTTGAGATGATATACATGAAGTGAGGTTATATGTTACAGCTTATACGGAGAGAGATTTATGAAAGTTGGAGAGTAATGGAGGGGGAGCTTCATGAAAAAATAGAACTCCACTTCTGTGTGTTTGTGTGTGTATGCATGTCCGGATATCAATCCCCCTAAAGTTATATTACACCAAAGTGTGTGTAGACATTCCTTTCAATACTAAAAATAAAAAGCACCTGTATGTTAAGGTTAAAAGTACATCCATTTCCTCTAACCTTCACAGTAAGGTATATATTCATCTCTTCACTTTACAGATGCGCAAACTGAGCAGATGGCACGAGCTGAATCAGGTCACACGGCTAGAAAGTGGAATAGTCCAGATTCAAAGCCATGATTATCTGGCGCCAAAGTCTCTGCCCTTTTCCTACTCTTAATATCAGCAAGGTCCCAAGAGCATGACTATTTAAACCTTTCTATAGATATTTCCTCTCTTATGCATGGGTTTTAAAAAATTAAAAGGTAACTTTCAACACATAATCCTAACAGCTCATGGTTGCATACTGCTACTCTGTGCCAAGACTGCTGTAAGAACTTCACAGGTGTTAGCTCATAGCATCCCTTGCATTTGCACGAGGAAGTAAATGTGGTTTTACAGATTAGGGAAGTGAAGCACAGAAAGGCTAACTAACTGCCCAAGATTATCCCTCTAATAAGCAAAAAGGCCTTTATAAGCATTACTCCCTACCATGCCAATAAAGTGTTCAAAAAAGAATTATCTCAATTGCAAAGGGGGATTCTTTAAGTGCTCCCAAGGAGGTCTCTGACTTCTCCAAGGGCACCTGATTCAGGAGAGAGAATGGAGAGAGCAAAGCAGGACTCATATTTCACTGGCACAGCATGATTTGGGTGCTGGTTCATGGGCTCTGTGACTTCCCACAAGTTACTAAGTTTCTCAGGGCCTCAGCTTTGTCACCTGTAAAATGAGGAGCTTGTGATAAGTGATATCAGAATTTCTTCCAATTCTAAATGCCTGTGACATTAAATCGACAGACTTGCTTTATATCAATACTTCCAAGTACCAAACATGTGAAAAAATAAATCTGGGCTGGAACGATTAGTGATCTAAATTGTTGATAAGCATAAATTCCTAAGCAAAATAGATCATCCAGGTTACAATCGCCTCACAGAGTTATTTTTCTATTTTCTCTAAGTTATAATCATAAGCTTAAAGTACTCTTCAAAGTACCTACAAATCTGGTTAAAACAAAGAGCACACAAAGTTTTTGTCCCAAGTGAAGTGACCTTGTGGAGATAAATGCCAATTTTGCTTACTTCTTGGTTGAAATACAATTTTGTTCTTACTTCCTAGAAGTGTTCTAAGACGCTTACCAGACACAGCTCTAGTAAGTAGCATATTTAATCCTTTGCAATGCAGGAGAGTTCTTTGACTATTCCTAGGGCAGCTGTTGCAGTTGCTTGAGACCCTGCCTGGAGCAGATGGAAGCACAGCCAGCCTTGCTGTATAAGCTAGAGCAGCCTCTTGCACACATGCATCAATACATTTATAACCTCCCAGACCTCCAAGTGACAACAGAAGGATCAATCCCAGCAACAGTGGCAGTAATAACACAAGCCAGGCTTAAAAGTGAAGAATGTTAAGTGAAGTCCCAGCACACAAGGGTTAGAAATCCTTTAAATTAGTCACCAAATGACTTACAGTGATAAGGCATGTCATTGTAACCTGGTTGATAATAGTGAGAGTTTGGACTAATGCCACAGACATAGAAGGCATGTGGTTAAATGCAGGGCTATCTGAATATATGGCGTTCAAGACCCTATCCAGTCAAAGGCCCAATTTCATCAAGAAGACCAGCACACATTCCAAAGAACTTGTAGCAAAAGGTTCTAAAAACATGACTAAAGGCCAAATTCAGCATTAGGATCTCCATATGTGGCTGTGCAGGTCAAGTACTGCACAATTCCAGGGGACTCATTTTACATAAACTATGTATGAGTAGTGTCCCCTGGAGTTGTGCACTGCAGTGGCTCTGCTTAGCACACTCTCAAATAGCAACAAAGCTAGAAAAAAAGAGCAGCAGGAGACACAAGTAACTTTTGCCAACAGAAATTTTACAAAAGATGCTTGGTTGTTTTGGGTTTTTTTTTTTAAATTTTAGCTTGAGTAGACCTCATTAGGCAAATAGCCTGTCAAAAGTCTTCACAGGAATTGTGTATCAAACATAGAATTCAATTCACCTGTGTTGCAACATTTTGTCAGAAAAGCTTTCAGAATCACTGGCAAAAGACTCAATGAGCGATGTCTATTCCATCTCTAGCTGCCAAGTGGTCATGGCTGAAGGCCCCTCATGCAGCAGCTTCACTCCATGGTTTTGCCAGTTACCACTGCCTTAGACTCAGGAGCCATTGTTTCATAGCTGGGACACAAAAAGGTATTCACAAAACAAGTAAATTCCCTCCTAATTGGAACACCCACCAGAGACGTAAATGATGTAAAGAGTAGTGTGCATTTCCACAGGAGCCCAAATAGTCAAATTTCACTAAATCAATTCTACCAAGAGAAGGTATAGAAAATTCTACCATCCAGAACATATAGAAAAATCTGAACTATAGAGTATGTTATATTAAATGCTATTACTTTTCCTTTGAAGAAATTCAGGCCAGGTTTTTGAAAGCCCATTGAACTGATTACATATTTTAAACAGTAAACTAGACAGAAAATATGCACCTATTTGTACTTACTATACTATACTGAAGTTGCATGGATATAATAATACTTGTTATTTTACCTGCTAGTCTGTATGATTTTTGACACCAGAAATTCTCTTTTATCTCCCCATTGCACTTAGCACAGTTCCAGAAACACATTAACAATAGTTACCACTTAATGAGCGTTTATCAGGTACCAAGTATTGATCAAAGCACTTTTTGTGAATGAGGGTATTTCAAAAAGTTCACAGAAAGATTTGTACTATCTTTTAATTCTATTTTCCCACAAACTTTCTGATGTACCCTGGTGTTAATACATTCAGTCCTCATAGCAATGCTAAGAAGTAGGCAAGATTATTACTCCCATTTTACAGAAGAACTGAGGCTCAGAGAAATTAAGTAACTTGCCCAGAGCTGATATTTGACCCCAGGGAGTCTAATGCTAGAATCTAGGCTCTTAGTGAGCATGTTATTCTTTCTCAACATTTTACATACTCAATAAATATTGCTGGAATGACTATGTATGGATCTTTCATTATAGAAGTATTTTAAACAATTATCATCTCCTAAGTAGGTCAAACATTTACTTTATGTTACTTATGACATTAATTTCTCAGAAAACCCTATCTAAACTTTAAGCTCAATCCTTACCCATTTCACAAAAATTCCTTAGTGGAGTCCAAATTAATCAATTAATCAATCCAAAAAATTTACACACACACACACACACACACACACACACACACACACACATTCCCCAGTCCAGGATTCCACCCTCTCCAAGGACCCCAGACTGCTGAGCTCTTCCTGAACTACTTGGAACTTTCCCACAGCCCTTCATACCATTTTTGGAGACCGTATTAGTCCGTTTTTGTTGCTTATAACAAAGTACACTGAACTGGGTGATTTATAAAGAAAATGAAATTTATTGCTTACAGTTTCTGAGGCTGGGAAGTCCAGAGTCCATCTAGTGGTGGCTACCCAGGGGCTTCACATTGCAAGACGGTGGAAGCAGAGAGCAGAGCAGAGACATTTCCTCATGCACTGTCCTTTAAAAGCCCTCAGAACCACGCTCCTGACCACCATTTTTAATCCATTCACTACTCCTACAATCCAATTACCTCTTAAAGTCTCCACCTTTCAATTACCATAATTGGGCTAAGTTTCTAATACATAAAATTTGACGGACACAATTCAAGCTTCAGGGAGTTTTAGGGGGACATAATTCAATCCACTACAAAAACCATTCTTCGTTTCTGCCTTATATCATTATTTGCTTAAGTTCCTTGATAAAACAGGTGAAATCAGGAAAATATCACATGTGAAGGATTTATCCCAAGACTTTTTTATTCTTTGTAACCAATTGTACTACAGTTCAGAGTAATATTCTTATATGCCAAAGTTCATCATATCCTTATTTTAATAAGATCATCTCTGGCAACATTCTTCACAGAATTATTAAACTATGTTAGTTCCAGACCTGTCATTTCAGCAAGAAATGTCTATTTATTGAACTAAAAAAAGCTATATTGCCTTAAAATTCTGTTGTTTCTTGAAGACAGATCAGCAGGGAGGCATGTAGTCCAACCCTTCAGGGCCTGAACATAATAAGGCCTAGAAAAATGCTATAAAATAATAGGGATTATTCTTCTGTTTGGGGTCCATAAAATTTCTCCTGATATCTTAAAGATTTACACAAAGCACAGATTATTATTTCAAGCAATATTCTACCAACAATCTATGGACTCCTACTGTCCGTGTTACACTGGGAATGCCACTTATATATATACACCAAGCTATGCACATATTTTTTCAAAGTATGAAAAAAGACTTAAGAAGGATGACTGTTTAACAGCATGTACAGAAAGTCAAAAACAAGTATTAATTATTTTTTTAAATGTTTAGCCTAAAACTAAAGGAAAATACCAGATACACCACTGTTCTTTTATCATTATTGTCCTGAGTCTACACTCCACTATAATCCTAATCACTACTGGACAGAAACCACCAGAAGGAATGAAGAAGCAGTCACATTAATCAAAAAGAAACTACCCCTGACTAGAAATGTTGAACAGAGTTACCATGTGACCCAGCAATTCTACTCTTAAGTATAATTTCAAGCAAAATGAAACCATATTTCCCTATAAACACTTATGCATAAATGTTTATAGCAGAATTATTCATAATAACCAAAAAATAATAACTTAAATCCCCATCAACTGACAAATGAATAAATAAAATGTGGTATATCCTTATAATGAAATATTATTAAATCATAAAAAGGAATAAGTACTGATATGTGATACAACATGGATAAATGTTGAAAACATGTTAAATGAAAAAACCCAGTAACAAACAATCATATAGTGTATGCTATTGCTGTGGACTGATAGACTGAACTGTGTCCCCCAAAATTCATCTATTAGAAACTTAATTCTCACTGTTACTGTTGATGGTGAGAAATCCTATCATGGTAACTGAAAGGTGGGGCCTTGAAGAAGTGATTAGATTGTAGGACCATGCCCTAGTAAATGGATTAATAATGGTGATCAGGGGCATGGTTCTGAGGGCTTTAAAAGGAGAGCACATGAGTTTCTCTCTCTCTGCACTGCCATTTTCTGCCATGTGAGATCCCTGGGTCACTGTCACCACTATCAAGGCTTTCACCAAATGTGTTCTCTGGACTTCGAACTTCTCAGCCTCCTAAGCCGTAAGCAATAAATTTTGTTGTCTTTATAAATCACCCAGTTCCAGGTATTTATGTTATAAGCAGCAGAAACAGACTTATACAGCTATGGTTTGGATGTTTGGAACTCCCTCAAAAAATTTATATGTTGCAATCTAATCCCCAATGTGATGGTATGAGAAGGTGAGGGGCTTTGGGAGGTGAATAGATCATGAGGATAGTGCCCTTACTAACAGCATTAGGGCCCTATAAATGGCTGAAAAGACCAGAGTACCCCTTTCACCACTGAGGATATAGTAAGAAGTCAGCAGTCTGCAACCCAGATGAGGGCCCTTACCAGAACCACGCTGGCACCTTCATCTCAGACTTCCAGCCTCAGGAACTGTGAGAAATAAATTTCTACTGTTTATGAGCCACCCTGTGTAAGGCATTTTGTTACACCAGCACAAAAGGACTGAGACAGTGAAATCTATAGAATAGGGAAATCTTTAGAGACAGAAAGTAGGTAAGTGGTTGCCAGGGGCTGGGGGAGGGAAGAATGGGCAGTGACTGCTAGTGGTCATTTCATTTCAGGGTGATAAAAATACTGGAAAACCTTAATCTAATAAAAAGAAAACAGACAAACACAAATTAAGAGGCATTAAACAAAATAATTGATCCTACAGTTTGAACCAAAATTAGATCCTATGGCAAAATAGAAAACAAAGATGTAAGACTAGCTCTATGACCTTGGGTCAAGTTACTTATGTTCACTGGTTTTCTTACAGTAAAATAGGAGCTCATAGGGTTGTTGTACATAGTTAAAATTATATACCCAGTGACAGTCCCTAGCATGAAGCAAACAGATGCCCAATAAATTTTTATTTTTTGTTGTTGTTGTTAAGTCTGCCAGGACATTAAGATAAGGTTTATGATAAGCCTTTAGCAACCAAATGACTACATTGAACTATGCTGTCCCATACAGTAGCCACTAGCTACATAAGCTTATTTAAATTAATTAACTTAAAAATTCAGTTCCTCAGTCCATGAGCCATGTTTCACATGCTTAATAGTCACAAATGTCTAGCGGCTACAATATTGGATAGCACAGATCTAGAAAAATATCAAAAGACGAATTTATATCAATGTAGAACATTCCTACCACCACTGCACTGAAGAACTAAAATACACAAATTAACTATCACATGTTAAACTTTACTTCTAGTTTAAGAAACTATCCACATCATCTACTGACAGTTCTGTCAAGACAGTAAAAAGCTGGAGAAAAAATTAAGTTGATGAATGTTCACTGAAAATATCTGAAAAATATATTTCGAACAAGAAACAAAAATAACTCAAATTGCAACCGAAGTCCTTATCACGGTTAATGGGCTGGGCTGTTGAATGAGCACTTCCAAAATGTAAAACTATGACAGCCTCCGAGCACTACAAAAATGGAAAGGAGAAGAGTTAAATAAAGGAGAAGCAGTGATTTCTAATCAACCGAATGTTTGTGACACCAATTTTTCATCTATAATTATACTTTTTAGAAAATATTTCTTAGCATCTACTTTTCTTCAACTATTTCCAGTTCTCGTGACCCTCTTGATGTCAGCATAAGGAGCATCCCAAGAGCAGTGAGATGAGCCATATTTTAGCCAGTCATTTTCTATAAAACAGACTGGCTTTTTCACTATAGTTAATTATATGTATTTTGTAGATTTGGGGGAAAAAAATCTTCCTGTTTATAATTTTTATGGATAATTGTAAGAAATTATAAAGTCGCTTCTTAATGTTTCTCACTTTTATTCTCATACTGGATGCTTAACTATATGGAAAACACTGCAGGCTGGAAGGCTTCCATTAAGCAAGCACTACCAGATCAAGAATCTCTAAGTGCACTTCAGAAACAAGAAGGGGAAGCTCCTGTCCACTTTAATTTCAGTTAAGGAAGAGTCTGGGCCACTGTGTACAATGTATTTAGGTTCAGATACCAAAATAATAATGTGACCAAATTTATGATGAAATATCAAATAATAATTAAATTATTCCCCATTGCAACCCAAATGCTTTCACATTCAAGATATATTACCTCTCTGAAGAAGCCAAATGGAGTCCCTGGAAGAAAAGGATGAGCATTTGGCTTTAAAGTGAGTGCACTTTGCTTGCCTTATTCCAGCAGGAATAGACCAGTAATTATGCCTGGAAGTTACAAAGCACTTTCCCCTGAGGAGCTGTAAGTGCTTTAAAAACATGGTTAATCCACTTTTATAATATCCCCAGGCAGCAGAGAGAGGCCTGGTACTCTCTATAGAAAACACAAAAAAGTTGAAATGATTTTTCTGAAGTTAGGCCACTCAGAGTTAGGTTTTCAGATGGGAATTTATATATTCTGGCTCAACACCCACATAGACTGAGCCAGAAGATTTAAACAGACCAGTAGGGTGTTTCAGCATGAGTCAAAGTCTCTAAAAAAAGGTTGGCACATTCCCAGGATGTCAGACCCCTTGGCAGAATTATTGGTGGCCACAGGAAGTCTTGAAAGAATGGCTCTTTACTAACTCAAAAGCAAGCGAGAACAACATTAACATCCCAAAGATGTGTTCATACTCTAGATATGCATTTGTAATGTGTTTTGTGCGTAATGTGTTTGATTTGAAATCAAAGTCAGCAGGTAAACTCATGTAAAATTAAAAACAAGTAAATATTTTGTACTTGACTTATGTCAGATATTCAGTTTGTACAAGTATTTTAACTCTACTTCTCAGGTCATACACAAGTATGTGATTAAGTGATTAATTAAGCCTAAGTGTGTCTGGCAAGGAAGACAGTATGTGCCCTTAGCTCTGACTAGTTCAAAGACACCCTTTCTCAGGATTAGAGACTGAACTTCCCATCTAAGAATGAATCGTTTACTCCAGAAATACTTCTTTTCTTGTGTTACCTTTCAATGTTATGTTCTTGCCTTACAGCTTGTCTAAATCAACCAAGCCATTCTAACAGGGTGAGAATTGAACACTGGCAAAGACAAAATCTACATTTTTCTTGGCTGTCAAAAAAGCCTGATAGACCTTCCAGAACTCCACATGCATCTTAAATCTTGGGACACCAGTCCAAAACTTATGCACACACAAAAACATGCACACAAATGTATATAAAAGCTTTATTCATGATCACTAAAACTTGGAAGAAACCATGATGTACATCCATAGGTGAATGAATAAACAAACTGTGGTAGATTCATACAATTGAATATTATTCAGTGATAAAAGTAAATGAGCTACCCAGCCATGAAAAAACATAGAAGAACCTTAAATGTACATTGCTAAGTGAAAGAAGCCAATCTGAAAAGGCTACATACTATTTGATTCCAACTACATGACCTCCTGGAAAAGACAAAACTATGGAGAGAGTAAAAAGATTAGTGGCTGGCAGGAGTTCAGGGGCAGGAATAGGGGCTGAATAATGGGTGGAAAACAGAATTTTTCAGGGCAGTGAAACTACTCTGATGATACTATAATGGTGAATACAAGTCACACATTTGTCAAAACCCATAGAACTGTAAACACAGTAAACCCTAATGTAAACTTTAGTTAACAATATTGAATCAATATTGGTTCATCAATTGTAATGAATGTACCATATGAATGAAAGTTGTCACTGAAGTGAGGGGTGAGAGGGGATATGGGCACTCTCTGCACTTTCTGCTCAATTTTTCTGTAAACCTAAAATTGCTCCAAAAAAATAGTCTATTAATTTTTTTTAAATTAATAAGCCTTCCCAAACTTCATATGCATCTTAAATGTGGCAATACCAGTCAGGAATTTTATTTAATGGACAGTTCTTATGGTAAATTTATCTTTTTAGTGAAATAATGAGTTCTAAAAATCATGATTTCAGTTAGTTTATTTCTATTTTTAAAAAGACTTTATATTCTCTTTGATGTTGTAGTATTAAACTAAATAAAGAAAATATCAATTTTTCAAAATTCTGGCCAAGGAACAAAGTTAATGTACATGGTAGAAAGAAGAGCAACCAATTTGTGAATTGCTATCTGCATTTCCCATGAAATAATCAACTAATTTCATGTAGTAATCAACTAATTCTCTCTTCAGTCATTCTGTTCCTCAAGTGCATTACTAGTTTTCATTTCCATCACTATTAATCAAATTTTAACCTTTACTATAAGTTCCTCTAGGGCAGGGACAACATCTTGGCTATTTCTTATCTTTGATGTTGAACATACTGAGAAAGGACAGAAGGGGGAAAGGGAGGGAGAAAGGAAGGAATACCTTAAAAGAATTTCTCCACACCAATAAGAGTCAACAGGAAATACATGATACACTCAAGTTGGGTATGAGACATTTAAATTAAGTTTGATAAAGGGACAACTTTTAAAGTCATGGGCAGGGTTAGTGCTAAACACAAAAAAATGGTTATCCTTTTGTACTGGAAGGGTCAAGGGTGAGAGTGATTCCTGGAACCCAGAGAGGGGATGGGGGAAGGAAGAGAGGTAGAGGAAAAGAGGGTGAGACCGAGACAGAGAGAGGAAGAGAGACACAGAGCTACAGAGCCAACTGGTAGGGCACCCAGTAGAGAAGGGCTGGAGGAATAAACACCCAACATCATTTTCAACCTGCCCTTAGATCTCCTGAGTTCCTCCCACTAGTCAAACCTAGCTGGAAGCCAAAGGGCAAGGGTGTTCACTGGTGTAATCCACACAGGTCAGCCACCCAGGGCTCAGAGCAGGATGGAGAAGGATGGAGAAGGGACTGAGGGGAGCAAATAGAAGATACCCCGCACAGTTCAAAACACACACGCAAACAAGCACAAACAGAAGCATACACAACCATCACTTGTATGTATTATGATCTTTAGCCTTGGGCCACCTAAGGTTCAAATCCTAACTTCTGTCACTTTGCAGATGTGTATTTTGGGGCAAGTGACTTGACCTCTAAGCCTTAGATTCATCACATGCAAAATATGACTAGCTGCTTCAGAATTTTAAGTTTTAAATAGACAAAGTGTTTAGGGCCTGTGTACAGGAAGCACCGTTATTATCTGCCCCACAACACACTTAAATACAGTTTCTATCACACCATCTTACACTTATTTTGATCCCTTTGCTGTTTAATGTATACTTTCTATCTCCCCATGTACAAGTAAAGTCTTTCAAGACAGGCAAGAGCTGGGTCATTTCACTCCTTTGCTCTCCCCCAATGCACCTCCCTGATATAGTGTTGCATAAACAGGGCAATGCAATAAATGTTTACTAAAGAAGCACATAACCCCTCTAATAAAAGTAAAAAGGCTTAATTAATTTATTAACCTGAAGAAAAGAAGTACCATTAATGAAATCACTAGCTATTTTCCCCTGGTCCATAAAATGCTGATATAATTATGCTTCCTCACGCAGGAGTTCTCCTTACGTAAAATTCAGGTAATTCAGCAGATATACCTTCTCAGCAAATGCTTCAAATTTTAATAAATACAAACTAGCAATCATTCCAATTGGGGATAATAAGAAAAAGGGAGAATCGAGGTTTGGGAAAAGAAAAGGGAAATAAACCAGATGGCAGAGCAGGAGTAAACGTCTTGGGAAAAATAAAGGAATATGAGGGAAAATAAGTGCAGGTCCTGGAGCTGCTCAATGATTAGCAGTGTCTGTGAGGATGGAGGCCACTAGGAGGTACGTAGAAGAGGCTCCAACAGCAGGTGCTCAGTCAGGCAGGAGCTGGTAGAGCCAAGGATATACAGTGTGTGCCCCTTTATATTGGAAAATAGATGGGAAAAGTACTTGGGATAAATGGGTTAAGCAAAACTGTGCAGCATTCTAGATAACCTGCATCTCTAGAACCACTGTGAACCAAGGAAGAGGGGTCCTGAAGGTCTGCTCCATGAGGCCAGATCCATGAAAGGAAGTCAACGGCTATGAATATTAAAAATCAGAAAAGCACTAAACATGTGGACAAAGGACCAGATGGAGAAAATAGTAGCCTCTTGCTACGACTATCATCTTGCAAGAAAGAAAAATTAACTACAAACATGTCACTGCCATTGTGAGGGATGACGTATCTAGAAACTTTATTATCTGTTTCAGTCAATGGGAAGGCAAAAACCTCATACATTAGGTATTTCCAGTAGCAAGAACTTAATACAGGAAATTGATTATATAGGTGTTGGGAGACTGAAAAAGTAAAAAGGGGACACCAAAGATAACCCCAATACTAGTAACAGCAGCTACCAACCTTACAGTGAAGAAACACAGGGGAAGATGTGGGTTACCAGAATCCAAGTGCTCAAAGGGGGGATTGGTAACAGGACTCTAAGTAAGGTGAAGAAAACAGGACACATCCAGTATAGTTGTTACATGGACTTGATTAAGAGCCATGGCAAAGCTGATGCCAAAAGTTCCTAAAGAGACTGTAGGCTATAGAGCTATATAGCTAGCAACAGGAGAAGTGTGACAGGAGCTGAAACAGCAAGGTCCTTCCCCTATTTCCACATTTCAGTCTCCATCCAGTGCCTCCTACTGCCAGAAACAAACAAGAATCCAGCTGGCAGGGGAAACTGGGAAGTGTGATTTGCAGAGTTCCAACCCCAGCCTCACAAAATAAAGTATAAAATGGTGGTCTTGAGGCTGAAACCACAACTATATGGCCAGCACAGTTTGATATCCATGTTTTCCCTATCAGGTTTCAAGTTCCTCAACTGAGAACTCTTCAGTATGGGTTTTCCAGGAACCTAACCCTCATAT
This sequence comes from Galeopterus variegatus, assembly GCF_000696425.1. NCBI lineage: Eukaryota > Metazoa > Chordata > Mammalia > Dermoptera > Cynocephalidae > Galeopterus > Galeopterus variegatus. The sequence goes on from NW_007730540.1 coordinate 177,229, forward strand.
TTGAGAAGTAGTGAATGCTATAAAGCTTTTCTGACTAAAAATAAAGTTGTAATATTTCACTAGAACACTATTCCTCTGTCAGGATTATAAATCTATTTCCTATTTATTTGGGCCAGAAATTTCATAGAAGAGAGAATAAAGAAGTACTTTTATATTGAGAACATTGCCCAAATCCAACAATTTCTTTCAACAAAGCTAAATGCTTAATAGATTTCTAGCTTTCCAAAATCTGTTTAAATATCCCCTAATTCTCCTACACAAAGAGTTGGGCTCTGTATTGGGATGAAATTAGGGGGCCTTGAGAGGAGTAAATGTATTTGCTTGGCAGGTGGGAGAGATGTGAATCAATGGGGGCCAGAAAGTAGTCATTCTCCAAGGAAGCCCCCAATGATCTCTGCCTTCTAGTACTCACACTTTTGTGTAGTCCCCTCCCACTATGAATAGGGCTGATCTGTGCAACCAATGGATGTTGCAGAAATGACAATGTGTGACTTCCAAAGTCATAAAAGACATGCAGCTTCCATTTTGCTTTCTCTTGGATTACTCACTCTGGAAGAAGCCAGCCACCAGAAAGTGAGGACACTCAGGCAGCCCTGTGGAAAGATCCATGTGGCAAGGAACACAGGCTTTCTGCCAGCAGCCGTGTGAGTGAGTCAGGGTGCAAGCACACCCTCCTGGTCCAGTCAAGCCTTTAGACAACTGCAGTTCTAACCAACATCTTCACTGCAACCTCTGAGACACACAGAGCCAGACCCACCCAGCAAGGTTGCTCCCAGATTCCCAACCCATAGAAACTCTGTGAGAGAATAAATGTTTATTGCTGTTTGAAGGCACTAAGTTTAGAGGTAAGTTATTATGTAGCAACAGATAACTAACACAACCTCAAAGAGCACTCCTTGATTATATTATCTCATTCCTTAGACAAATGGACAAGATTTGCTAACCATGCATTGCTCCTGGTCCCCTGATTGGGCCTGAAATAATCTCACAGCTTCACTACTGTGGTTTATTTAAAGAGTCCAGCTGCTCCCACCACTCCCTATCTATTCAACTACTCTTTTAACATATCTTCAATTTTCTGTCAACTAAAGCCAACAGAGGAATTAGATGCCCATAAGGTTTTAAGCCTCCTAATATTGGAAGCATTCGAGCTGATGATCAAAGACTAAGTCACAGAGGTTGAAAAAAATCTTTTTCACACCAATTTGAAGGTGGGACTGTGTGACCTCCAAGGTTCCTAACAACACTAAGAAGGTTCTAAGAAACAAGTCACTGGGTGTCCTTCCAAATCTGTGCAGTAATTCTCATCAAGTATAATTAAGTATTGAAAGTAGCCTAGAGTTCACAAGAAAAAAGAATTTAAACTGTTCATATATGAAAAGAAAAGATGCTCAGCCACACTAATAAAACTAGTGCAAATTTAAAATAATTAGTAAAGCATTAATTTCCATGTGACAGATTAGAAAAATCTGTGGATTTCAGAAAACACAACAGGGGCAAAGGTGGGGAAACCAACATTTTGGATAGGAGTGCGAATCAGGGCATCAGGCAATTTTATCAATATATAATAATTTTTAAAGACAAAAAGATTCTTCAAAAAGTTCATGGCAAAATGGAATTAAAGGACAATACAAATCTTTCATGAACTTTCTGAAGACCCCTCATATATAGCCTGTGTGACTCAACATTTACAGTTGTGAACAAAACTGTCCATTCACATCTGTTTTGAAGAATAAAATCCTATAAATCCTTTTTCCCAAATAAAAAACAGGTAAACAAATTGGAGTGCATCCATAAGATAAATAGCATGCAATCTATAAATAGAAGGAATTGGATCTATATATGTGCTGATATGAAACACCCACTAAGATATATTGTTAGAAAAGAAAAACAAGATGTGCCCCACTAATATAAAAAAAAAAAAAAAGCAGAGGAATGGAACTATAAGCAAAGAAAATGCCCAGAGGTAGTTTTTAAAATGCTGTTCATAGTCCCCTCTAGGGACTTGGGAACAGAAGGAAAACTTTTTATTACATGCACGCTCTTTTATACTATATGCATATACTATATGATTTTTTTTAAGCAAAAGGAAAAGCTTAATGGGGAAAAAAAGAACAAGAGAAAAAAAAGGAAAGGCATAAGTTATAGCAAGCTACCTTTCAACTAATTTATCATGCAGTCCATCAAAGTAGCCAGGGTCTGGCTTTGGGCTTAAGACACTCAGATGTACATTCAACCATTAAAAATCACCTCTAGGAGGAAAAAGATCCCTCACACTGTCAGTGTGCCTCTCACTAATTAGGGAGAAAAAGCTTTCTTTTGCCATCTTAATGCAAACCACTAACTCTACAACCAGAGGCATCCATGAGATGAACATCCTTCTGCCCTAAGCTTTGTGAATCATGAAATGTGATGGTATTGCCTTTCTTTGACTGTTTAGGCAAAGAAGGGCAAGGTTAAAGAAATAGAAAGAAGTCAACACTCATTTTAGTAACTGGTGGAAGTCACCCAGAGCACATAACTGCTGTCACAAAGCTGGCTGCTCCTGCCCACTGACTCCACCCGTATTTGTCAGTTGTGATTTTCTTCTCCAATAATCAAGCCCTTTCTGAGTCTAAGTGAGTGCTTCCCAAATCACTGATCTGCTCAAAAGAAGCCTAGTAAGTGGCTGTTAATTATTCTCAGTATGTGTGACATAGAAGGGTAACTGAAGAAGGACAACATGCTTTCAAAAGAGCATTCTCTTTCTCTTTGGGCCAATAAGTTAAAGACCAGACCTTTTGTGTCTTGAAATGGGCTTGCCTTTAGTAACAGAAGGTAAAGGCTTTCTGATCCACCTAACTATAAATAAATTATGGCTGTCTAAAAACATTCATTCCGAATGTTATCGAGTATGTGGTAGGACCTATTTTAAAAAGAAGGAAAATACCCAGAGTTTCCTTATAAATTATTTAAACAATGCTTTCATGAGACCAGACAGAAAACCCACCCAGATGCTCAATTCTTTCTCAATTCAAATCTGGCAAATGACTAGATTTTTAAAACTGCTTTTGAGTTACAGAAAAAGGAAAGAAAAAAAAAGGATAGAATTAACCAGTCTCTTTAGAAGTTTTAAATCATTTTAACGTTGTTTAAAGGGAAGTCATTCTTTTAATAATCAGAAATAAGATCCATTTGTAGACTGAACCATTGTATGTCAAGCATAGGCCCAAAGACAGTTTCCATAAATCAAAACATTAATGCCTGAGGAAACTGAGGACTTACTTATCAAGAAAATGCCAAGTGCCCAAGGCCATAATATGCAGAAAATCTTCCAACTATAATAACTTGCAGCTTTAATAACTTGCAACTTGCAACTATAATAACTTATATAATATATAAAAATGTCAAAAAGAACTTGGGTAACCCTTAATCTCCCTATCTCTGTACAATGTAAATTCCATGAGATGGGACCCTTATCCTTTCCACCCTACAAAATGCCTGCCACATTTGCTGCTCACTGAAATCAAAAAGCTCATTTTTATTTTTTTTCCATTCGAAATATTTTGCATTCTTTTTTTCCAGAGCTCAATGAAGTTATTCAAACTAGCAGTCCTAAATCTGCTTACCCTGCCCCACCCATCCCTTCCCAAAGAAACCACAATAAAGGCTTTGGTCCCCAGACCCCCCTCCACCTTGTGACATACCCCCGTGATTCCTTGTGTGGCCCCCATGGTATGACGTTCTCTGTCTTTTGGGAACTGTCAGTGGAATAAACTATCTTTAATGGAAGTCATCCCCTGATCTGTTAGCCTTACCACACCTAAAATCTGTTAAAACACAGGTGCAGACCAAGGTTAGATAAAAGAAGTTGGAAAATGACCCAACCCTGAGCAATGGGATTTGCAAGAACAAGGCCAGTGGGTAAAGGCCTCAGCAAGTTAATGGGGTGCAGAACTGGCTATCACAGGTGGGAGCTGAAGTTGTCTGGATTTGCACAGTTCCTTTATACCTTCCAGCCTCCTTGTATTGTCACCTGAGGAAAATGGGCCTTTGCTGCCTTCTCATCCTCTCTGCCCTTGCTCTATACCATATGCTCTGGTTGTCATCATGTTCTGCAACCCAACTCCCTCATGGGCCTCCTGACTCAAAACAAACCTCATCTCTTACTCTCTTGTGAATGACTTCCTCCATTGATCCAGACTTCTGGGGATGCTTTCTAGCAATTATTTTCGCACAGTTAAAATTCTTTCTAGCCATGCTTCCTCAGACCACTACAGCAATCATCTCCCCTGGTCTAACCATAACTCTGGTTGGTAGTACCCTGGCCACACAAATGTGACATGAACATCAATCTATGTATTTACTAAAGTGGTGCTAGCTAAAAAAGCTCATTTTTATAGAGGCATCTACTTTCTTTTTTTAGAGGTAAGATATCTAAAGTCAATAACTATCTACCTCATGGTTCTGCCTAATCTTCATGCAAAAAGAAAAACTAAATTCAACTGGATTTTTCAAATAATATAAACATATATTCTCATTACATTTTTAGTTCAATAAATTATAATAAGTATACATGTTCATCAAACATTTAGGTACATTATAAATTAAACAGTCCTATGGTGGCCAGTGCAGGAATCTAATGATCACTCCAGGCTGCACTTGCCAAACTGGTGTCCATACAACATTGCTCCCCAGAGTATCAGCAGGAATGCCCCTAGAAAATGTTCTCAGAAATGTGAAGGTGAATTTAAACAGGTTTCTTCACTGCAGAATTTCTCAGTCTTGAATATTAAATGTGCATCTACCAAGAAGATGTAAGTCTCCCAAACTTATTTCATCAGGAAACACTTTGTAATCTACATGTGGTTGCTGTTGAGTCTTTTTTCCCCTAAAATATATAAATGAACTACATAGAGCTGTTTCCTAAATTAGACATAAGCTAAACAAGGATCCACAGATTCACCTTCCCAGTACTGTGACCTGAGAGAAGTTACTTAATCATTACATTCCCCACCTGTAAAATGGTGATACAGGTATGACAACTCATACTTTGCTTTAAGGAAACCCCAAATTGACATATTAAGCAATCAATACTTGTTTGAGTCATCATTATTCCTGTGTTAGTCTGCTCAGGCTGCAATAACAAAATACCATAGACTGGAGGCTTAAGCAACAGGAACTCATTGCCTCACACTTTTAGAGGTTGGAAAATCCAAGATCAAGGTCCAGCAGGATTCAGTTCCTGGTAAAGTGTCTCTTCATGTCTTAAAAGATGTCTGCCTTCATGCTGTGTCCTCACATGGCGGAGAGACAGAAAGAGAGGGCTTTCTGGTGTCTCTTCTTGTAAGAACACTAAACCTATTGGATCAGGGCCCTACCCTTATGACCTCATTTAACCTTAATTACTTCCATAAAGGCCCTATTTCCAAATATAGTCACACTGGGGATTAGGGCTTCAATATACGAATTTGGTGGGAACACAATTCAGTTCATAGCAATTCCTCTTCCATGTGATTTCCATCTTCTCACTCCTTAATATCTTCTATATTGCTATAAGAATAAAAATGTCAGGCTGTTGAGACGTGAATAGGTTTGTCAATTCACTGCTGCCATAGGCCCATAGAGACTCAGACAGAGTAGGGTTATTGGTTTGACTCTTCAGGTCAAATGAGTGAAGCCACTGTACCCTGAAAAGATGGGCAAGTAAAGAGAAACTGTCCTCTGACTTCCTGGCTCAGCCATCAAGATAACATCAGACGGTATTATCCTAATGGAAAGAGCATGGGCATGAGAAATATGGGCCCTGTCACATACATCTTACAACTCTTCTCATCATTTAGTGGGAAAACACTAACAAACTAGGTTTTGCTACTACTTGACCAGTCAAATCCATAATGTTATAAATTAAGAAATCTCTACATCAAAACAAATCATCATAATTCTATGTGACCAGAATGGAAAAGTAAGATGAAAAGTAACTAAAATAAAAAGTCAAAGAACAGATTGAAAGGAAATGTTTGTCTTAAAGGTGACAAAAAATTAACATTACTATTAATATTTGCACAGAAAGCAAAGAACATAAGCATGTTAACAAAACCAACCAACAAACAAAAATGACTGCATGCACTAATGAATTAATGGAAAACACAAAGGTGCTGACAACTCTTGGGTCAGACACAACCTCTGGGAACTTCTTGCCATATCACAGTGTTTAGGGGCCACGTCTATAACGCTACCAGGAACACCCTCTCCTGGCTCCTCATCTGGCCTCCAGGCAAAGACCTGTTCATCTCTCAAGCAGTACGTATATATCATTCCCCTCCTATGCTAGACACGCCCTCCATTCCTCCTCAAAAGCATTTTTAGACTTTGACTGAAGGCTTCATTTTACCAACTGTAACTATTATTTCCCATGAGATGTGGAACTTTTTTTGAGTGTGCAGGCTAAGCCTGTGTCATCTTTGTATCTCCAGTGTCCGGCACAGTCCTGACAGACTGGGTATTTGGTAAATGCTCATTAAGTAAATAAAAATGTTCTTCTCTCCTGAAGTAATAACAAGAAACAAATATAGGTTTAAAAACAGTTTACTTGGATAGCCAAAAAAATATAGTTTAAAGGAAATTTTCCTATGGTAGGCAACATCACATACTTACAAATAGTAAAAAAAACTTTTTTAAAATGAGAAAAATTGGTTCGACCTTTCAGAAAAGTAAGCTGGCAATAACTATTAAAAACTCAATAATCTATACATTCCTGAGAGTCAGCTAGAATTTTATACAAAGGACATAGCCAAAAGAAGAAAACTAACATGTACAGAAATTTTCACTATTTAAAATATCAAAATATGAGAAAGTACTTATATAGGAAGAGAATGAGCAAAGTATCCTTTATCAACTCGATGGAATATTATGTGGCCATTAAAACTGATGATTTAAGACCGCATTTTTAAAAATGTTTAAGGTGACATTTAGAACAGTTCATAGTTCATCATAAGTTCATTTAGAGGGTGCAAAGTATGTCATTTCTGGCATATTGTAAACACTGACGTTTTAAAAATAAAACTTTCACTTTATTTCTTTAAATAGTATGAGGTATAATTTACACATACAATTCACCCATTTAAAGTGAATTTACTAAAAGCCATTGAATTGTACAGAGTTGTGCAAACATCAACACAATCAATTTTAGAACATTTTGACTACCTCAAAAAGAAACCCCATACCCCTTAGCTGTCAATTGCCCACCCCCCCATCACTTCCAACTCCCCTCCTCCCCCCAGCCCTAGGCAACCATTAATCTACTTTCTGCTTCTATAGATTAGCCTATTTTGGACATTTCATATAAATGGAATCATATAATATGTGATCCTTTGTGACTGGCTTCTTTCATTTAGCATAATATTACCAAAGTTCATTCATGTTTTAGCATCTATCAGTACTTCATTTGTTTTTACTGATGAACAAAATTCTGTTGTGTGTATATATACATATACTACATTTTATTTATCCATTCATCAGTTGATGGACATCTGTACTCTTCCCACTTTTTGACTATTCTGAACAATGTTACTATAAACATTCATGTAAAAGTTTTTGTGTGGACATATGTTTTCATTTCTGTTGGTTATATACCTAGGAGTAGAATTACTGGATCACATCATAACTCTACATTTAACTATTTGAGGAATTACACTGTCTTCCAAAGTAGGTGAACCATTTTACAATCCCAGGGTATGAAGGTTCCAGTTTCTCCACATCATCACCAACACTTGTAACACTTATCTGTGTTTTTTATTCTAGCCATCCCAGTAGGTGTGAAGTGGTCTCTCCTCACGATTTTGATTTGCATTTCCCTACTGTCTAATGATGTCCAGCACCTTTTCATATGTTTATTGCCTATTTGTATATCTTCTCTGGAGAAATGTCTATTTAGATCCTTTACCAATTTTTTAATTGGGTTGTCTTTGATTATTGAATTGTAATAGTTCTTCCTATATTCTGAATACTAGCCATTTATCAGATATATGATTTGCAAAAATTTTCTCCCATTCTGTGGCCTGTCTTTTTAATTTCTTTTTTTCCCCCCCAAGAGATTAGCACTGTTACCTGCTTAATTTAAACACATCCATGCAGACCTTTGCTTTAAAAATTGTCTTTTTAATTTCTTAACATTAAATGTCTAATTTCTTAACATTATTCTTTTAAATGTATCCGGAGAAGCCTAAATACCATGGAAATTTCATTCCCACCATAATCCATATAAAACACACATGAACAAAGAAAATTTACATCATACCCTTTTCTCCTTGCAATCATATTTCATTTCTCCTCTCCCTCAAAATTTTATCGTAATATATTTATGTTCAAGAGTCTTTTGCTGACTCACAAATGCTCTATTTTCCCTGCAACAAAAAATTTCAAATATACTTTAAAATTTTTAAAAGCTTTTGACTTCCTTTAACCACAAAACTCTAAGATTTTTAATATTTTTCTTCTGGATTCAGTTATTATAACTATTATTAGGACACAATAAGCATGTTCACTGTGATAAAAGTTATTAAACATAAGGAATAAATATTATTGGTAATGCATTGGTTAATAAAATACATAGAGTAGGGGATGTTTACGGGGCCTTAAGATTTGCCTGACATCAAAACTGTAGATTGGTTCTTTGATGATCAAGGCTTTGAAAACCTTGGGTCAATGTGCCATGGTAACATTATGGGTATGGAAGAGTGTTTTTTTGTAAAACAGGAGAAGGTGGTGGCAGAATAAAAGGTGATAAAGAAGATTCTGCATAATGGCCAGACCGTGGGTGTTTTTTCAGGCAGGTCGATTTTCAGAAAGAATACATCAGAAGCTGAAGACCTGGAAAGTCTCTTTGTACTACCTAAGTGTACATGTTCCCTAGTTGGAAAACAGTTGCTTTAGAGGATCTTACAGATGGTTATGCTCCCTTAGATAACTGTGTATAAGACATTCTTATTATATTACACAAAGTCTCTCTTTGCTATACAGGATGGAAGTGGCACCTTATGTGGAGAAAGGAGCTTAGTTTATCCAATGTTCTGTAACAAAACAGAATGGGTCAAAGCAGCCAAGACAATTCAAATAAAAGTAGGGTGTGTTAAGCACTTCGTAAGAATAGATCCACGACTACATTGTAAAAAAGAAAAATTAATTAATTAATTATTTTAAAAAGTAATAGACCCAAATGTTTTTTAGTTTTATGTCATTTTCTATTTTTCATCCTAAAAGTTTGATGGCTTCGCATCACTTGCTACGCTAGACAGCAATACACAAATAAGCCTAAAATAGCTACTTTTAAGATCAGACTTAAGCTTGACAAGAACTCATGACTGGATTAATATTGCTTACGGTTGTCTAAATGTCACTTTGAAAAGCTAAATGTCTGTCTTGATGACATCTACCCCTAGGCACATGGCGCTTCCATTAACTCCAGTGTTATCTTGTAGCACTAGAAGATGCCTCATTGTTTTCAGAATATTCATACTTTAAAAGGCCTCTCTGGTCATGATTTTTAATTGCTCATAATATTGAGTGGAAAGATCTCTGCACAGATGCTATGCAGTGTGTGGTTTTTCTTAATTATTATTAATTTCAAAGAACAAAGCGTTCTCTTTGAAGTAAACATTTAACAGCCATGATCCAAACACTAGATGAAAATGTTACCTATAAAGTATAACATAAAAAAGATGTTAGGCTAAATTTTATAATGGCAATCTTGGGCAACTCAGAGAAACTTTGCAAATATGAAATAATGGAAGAGTATCAATTCACAGTATTCAACAATTCCATCCAACAAGCATTTATTAAAAACTTATGTGTATAGGACCCTACGATAGAGACCATGGAAGATAAACACACTTCAGCCCTTGAAAAGATTCTGGTCGCCAAACTGGAACAACAAAATACACAAAGAACCTGAGAGTTATAAGGGGACTCCTGATCTTAGTATTTATCCCCAAACTTAGGTTGGCATAATTCAAAAATATTCTCTTAGAAAACTGATCACTTGTAAAACCAGTTCAGCACTCAGACATTCTTCCCTCTCTGCCCTCCCCATTAATGGCATTGAAAACACAAATGAATCAACTACTGAGACTGATAAAAGTAATTTTTAAAAACTGCTTGAATCACATACGAGACCACAGAAAATGAGGACCTGAGGAACCTCTTTAAAATTAATAAGTAGAGAGGAAAAACCTAGAATTTTATAGATGCTTTAAAAGAATGAAATGTATATCAAATGTCTAAAAAAATACCTTGGGAAAATAAAAATAAATAAATAAGAACTTCTTTATGATTATGCTTAAGAGAAGGACAGCATATTGTGTTATTATGCAATCATTAGGAAAAAATATTCCAAAAAACCCTTAATTCATTTTTTCCTAAGAATTAGAACATAGTTTCAAATAAAAAGTAGAATAAAATTTTTTTTTTTTTTTTTTTGTCTTTTCTCCGTGTCCAGCAACGGATCGCAACCCTCAGTGTTGCCCCCGTACCGGACCGGGGACCGGCGACGGGATCACAAGCCTCGGCGTTGCTCCC
>NW_007730540.1:188516-189817 GCF_000696425.1 Galeopterus variegatus
GGGAGCGCCGCCGCGCTTCCCAAGCAGCGCACTATCCAGTGCGCCACCGGGCCAGCCCAGAATAAAATTTATTTTCATGATTATCAGTTTATTTTCTGGAAGACCCAATCCCAGTCAAACCTTCTATGCATATTATCCATGAAATTCTGATCTTCGATTTAAGTGGATTCACCTTCAGCGACCTTTTTTCCAGTGCCAATTATCCTTGAGCCTACTGTACTTTCTAGTTCCAATTAATGAGCAGCATTCCAGCCAGATCTAAGCAGACTAAAATCATTTGTGGCTCAAAGGGGCTTTCTGCTGTGGAACCCGTTATCTTTTTCCCCCAAGTCAGACCCAAGAGCCTGTCTTGGCATCAACTGTGTACTCCGTGTACTTCCCTTTGGCCCATGAGCTTTGTGGCCTACCCCAAGCTGAATGAAACACACAAGTCTCCCCAGTCTATGAGTCTTAATGGGGTGGCTGTTAATCATTCCGGAACAAACACGGAACTGTCAAAAAATTCTTACAATAGTGGCCCCTGGTCTAAGTATTTTAACTTCTTCCTATCACTTGATAAACTTGAACTTTTAACTCATTGATATTGCCACACCACCACCACCACCACCCCCCACACCCCTTCATACCTCAACTTTTGCCAAATCCCTTCCTCCAAGATGGTCTGTCTTCCCTAACTAAAAATGTAAGTGAACCACTGATGGTTTAGTGGTGGTCATGAGCGTGGTTCTGAGGGCTTTAAGAGGAGAAGGACTGAGGAGTTAGCTCTCTCTCTGCTTCTTCCATCTGCCATGAGACACCCTGCTTTGCTGTGAAGAGTCACTACCCAACAACAAGGCTCTCATCAGATGTGTTTCCTGGACTTGAGATTTCCCAGCCTCTGAAACTGATTAAAAAGGAGCTCTGAATAAAATAAGAAGGTCAAGAAGAGCTACCTGGAGGAGTTATTTAAGAAAGAAGAGGACCAAGATGGCGACGGGTCTGGAGCGGCCATGACAGGAGACAGCGCGATCCTGTGAGCCGTGCGCTGTGATACCAGAGTATTGATTGCATTTCCAAGAGCAACAAAAGGCGAATAATTCTTTCAACAACGATCCTACATCGACAAACAAGCGGCAGCAGGTTCGAGGTTTTGGGGCCGACACAGAGGAGGACTCCTGAGAGCGCCCAAGTCCAGCTGCGGGAACAAGCGATCAGCCCAGACATCAAAGGTCAGGAAAGCCAGCAAAAGACTGCGCAGAGCCGGAGTGAAGCGCGCCAGACTGCCCCAACTCTGCGACCTCTGTAAGTCACCCCCAGCCCAG
>NW_007730541.1:0-15365 GCF_000696425.1 Galeopterus variegatus
CTAAGCACAGAAAGAGCAAGAGAAAATTCAGGCAGTGCATTTCATGTATACTTTGATTTAGCTTTATCTTATCCTATTACATCAAAATTCATTTTATTATATTTTGGCAACTTACATACATAAATATTTCAGCCAATAAAAAAGAAAGTTGGAATGTTGACACACACACACACACACACACACACACACACAAAAAAAAAAAAAAAAACATGCAAATTCTGATGCTATCAAACAATGTGAGGCATGTTTGAGGGTACAAACTTTAGGCATGTGTCTGTACGGGAAGATTATAATCAATCAATGAATCAGTGAAGGGCAAGAACTATGGTTCCATTATTTATTTTATTAGCCCAAATGGTGCTTCACACACTGTAGGTTTAGTGTGCTAATTGAATTATATTTATACAGCACATTGCAGATGTAAAATCTCAATGAGAAAGATGTTGTTTGAAATTTTAAAAATGAGTTCCAGAAGCTCCAACTAATTATTAAACATAGCGAGGATAAAAACTTAGAGCAGGAAAACTAAAGAATTAATTGAAATTGAAACTTAATGAGTTTTGTCTCTCATGTGAAAAATACAAGGTATTATCCAATAGACACTAAAATTTAAATTAAGAAGAAGAAATGAAAATGGAATGAAAATGTAACAGTATTAATTTGTGAAATTTTTCCAAAAAAATCTTACATTTTAGTTCTAAGTTTTAGTTCACAAACTCCTATTAACCACATATATGAATATATCAAAAGAAGTCATTTTCTTCTAAAACATGAAGGATATCTAACAGCTGCTGAAACAATCCTTTAACAAAAGCTCCTGCACGCAATCATAATTCTTAGGGCCAAAGCTGAACAAGGCTTTCTTGGGAACAAAACTAAAAAGAGAGAACACCAAAGCAATAAAGAGCAGAGTTATTGTGAAGTCAGAGAATGTTTGTCTAGGTCACCACTCTTCTCCACCATCTGCTTGACTTAAAATTTTATTACAAAAGATGTCCAATTGCTGTAAATATTTTCCCACTAAAAAGAGACAATTATTGAATTTACGTACTTTTTGTGAAATTTAATTTTTAAAATTCATTTATTGTTGTCTTTAGCCATTAGGGCTTCCAGGCATATCCTTAAAGTCTGTAGGAACCACAAGAAGATTCTAAGACAGTACAAAGAGCAGATCCTGCTCTGATCCAGGCCATGGAAGTCATCTTCATTTTAATTAATTTACTTTGCCTTTATGAACTTAAGAGTCTTTCAAGGAGGTTGACATTTCACTCATCTGAAAAAGCTTGGAATGTGACAGGGGAAAGGGAGGAGAAGTAAATCAAAGAGGTTAGCAATTTTCCAGATGCAATGTATTTTTCTTCTCTTCCACCAGAAATTTTTGAGAGCTTCTGACATTTTAATTCTCTATTCAAAACCACAGTAGCAAAAAGCTTAAAGTATAATATTTCAGGAAACAAACACACATGCACATACTCACGAAATAAATAACAATTCTGATTCGCTGCTCCTTTAACTGAGAATGTTACTTTTAGTGTAGATATCTGTGTGTACAGTTTAATCAGCACAATTTTAGTTTAAAAGCAATAACAAGTTTTGTAACTTTTTTCTTGTTTGTGATAATTAAGTCAGAGTCCATGTTCATTTTTTTATTTTAAAGAAGTGGCATTTATAAAAAACTATCCTCATGACTGTATTTTAAATCATGCTGGAATATTTCAGTTATCACCTTTAACCACATGGTTTCAAGAAACTATGCCCAAATATTTCATGCAAATGCTGGTCATTTTAGAAAAGCTTTTTTTTCATGGAGTGGAAATTCACTAAAACATCTAGAGGTAAAAACATCTTTGAGACTCAAAGATAAATTCTCAGCAACAGGGGATATGCCCATTGCTTCTTGAAGCCAGAGAGAGAGAAATGACAGTTAACTCCCCGAAACACCCTAGTTCAATATTTACCTGACAGCTTTGGTATCTTGACATTTTCCCCAGTGCATTTCCTCCTTTATCAGGTATTATTTTACAAGGGATTTCTTGTTATACAGAGCCAACATAAATCAATCTATAACAGAGGAATTTGTTTAATACATTTATTCTTTTAAGAAGTTGCATGATCATATTTCACTGACTTGTACAATAGAAAAAAAATCTTACTACTAAAACAGAGTTTGTGGAGACTGATGCATGGTAAACCTATTTAGTCTTTTCAGAGGTTCATTCTTAGATTTTAATGTTAAATAATAACAACTATTCATTTAAGCGGGTCTCACTGTATATCTTGACCTTTAGCAATTCCACACACAGCAGCTTATTGTGGTATCCTTTAAATATGAGAAATAAGAATATTTTACTTTGCTATGAAAAGAAAAATAAAAGAGTACTGTATGTTACATGGCCCATGAAATATTGGCGGTGTGCTCCTTGGCTTTCATTCGAAGAACTGCGATACTCGAAGACCTCCTTTCAAACTCTGGCTTTGTTTCAAAAGCATGTCCATTGGTAGCTCCAGTAAGAAGAGAGTCAGTGAAAAAATTGTTGAGGGGCACATGGCTGAACTGGTTCTGGTGGTTTGAAAACCCTGTGTAACTGGAATCTGTCCGAGGCGAGTGAGAATAAGGTGTCATACAGGAGGAAGTGTCACGTGGTAACATGCAGGAAGTAACCACAGAACCACCACTTGCATTTCCTGCCCACAAATTGTTCTGAATCTGGAATATATAAAACAACAAATATTACATTTACACCTTCTCACTTTTCTTCTCTTACTTTTGTTAAATTATATTTACTAAATTTCGTTAACTACTCATTGTTTGCCCCTATTGGGTGGTCCCTAATTAGATTCTAAGTACATAAAACAATGACTGAAAAATAATTATTTAAAGAATATTTCCAGTTTGTTATACTGTAATAGATCACTAAAACCCACATGCTTGACCACAAAAAAATATTCTCAAAACATGTCAATCTCTCAAGTATTCTTTTTCTAGTCATGAATTTTTAAATGAGTCTGAAAGATTTAGTCATGATTCATGACCAATTCATGTGCTTAGAAAAGTGGTTTAAAATATGGTTTTAAGTTTAAAGATAGTTTTCATCTTTCTAAACAAAATGACACAACTGCATTTTTTTTTTTTTAATTCTGAAGTTGGACTCTTGGTGAGGCAGTTTTTGTTGGAAACCATTGCTGACATTAGGCTGTTTGCTCTGTAAAGACATTTTTGGTCAAAATCATTTTCGACAATGTTTGCCCTCTCACTGCTTTTTGTATACTATAATCTTAAATAAATAGCTCTGAGAATCTGAGAAATATATATATATTTAAAGATTTATATATTGTATAGTGAATTTGAAACAGACGTGTGTCATGTAAAAAAACAAACAGAATTCTAAAACATGGACCATTACCAAATAACGAAAGCACAATTGAGAAAATTATGCAAATATATCATATGACTATAACTGAAGTACTATATAACATCTTATATAAGATTGAAAACTGTGTTATCATGTGTCCCCCAAAATTCAAACTTCACATTATTAAATCTGTACAGAAAATAATTCAATGTGATTTTACCAACAAGCATAAATTTTTCTAAGGGTATTATCATGTAAAAAAAAATAAGTAAAATTAGTAAAATATGAATTTTAAATAGGAAGTATCTCAATGTTAACAGACAATCTGTTTAAACAGAAAAAAAAACAGTGATCACATGTGTTACTGGGAAGCACAGAGAAAATCATGACAAATGGCAGGAGCTGGGGAATAGGAAAATGTTGCATGGTACAACAATGCAGAAATATGAAACTTTTGGAGATGAATTAAAATCGTATGCTTTTTACATTATTATAATACATTTGAACTAGAACATAGGAACAGTGTACTTGTTCATAACATCCAGCTTTCTTATCTTTTTAAAATCATGATAATAAGAATGATTTTTATACATATACAATGTTTTCTTATATGTATTTTTACAGAAAGATTCCGATCTACTACATATAGCCTCTGATGTAGTCTTACAATACCCTAGCTTGAATTGTACTTTCCATGACAACTTATTTTCAATCACTAGCAGAAAATATGTTAAATCTTCTGGATCACATTGGTAGAGAAGTTATTTTGTCACTCAAGAAAGGACCACCTAACCAGTTTCGAAACGTAAGAAAAAACATGAAAACTTCACGCTTTAGTGGGGCTTCACAGATTGACAAGATACATATTTCTCAGGTGTTTTAAAAATAGCTCATTATATATTTATAAACAGTTTTAAATATATTAAACATTTAGAGAAAGGGGAGGGAGATCTTGTTGCTTGTTGGTAATATTGCATTAAATTTTCTGTAGAGGTTTAATACTATGAAATGTGAATTTCTTGGGCACAAACAGTATGCAGTTTTCGATCTTATATAAGATGTTATATAGTACTTCAAGTATACTCATATGATATTTTTGTTAATATTTGCATATTTTAATATATAAAGAGAGATCTATATATCTCTATCTAGATATAATTATGTAGATACATCTATATCTAGACATATATATATATATATATATACACACATATATACATATATATATATACTTGTATATATAATGATTTACATATTTTGTTAATCCTTAAATCATCCCGAGTTACGCTGTTGCGATTTTTGCTCACTGTGCTATGTGCATTCTATTTTAGCCAAAATATAGTGATTGGTGTCAGTCATTACTGAATTATGTATCTGAAGCCAAGAGGGCTGTTACTGTCATTATTCTGTCAAACCAGCCCTTCTAACTTAATGTGGGTGATTTTCCTCTGACATTCAATCAAACATCATGATACACTGCAAACCCACAGTCACATGTCTGACAAAAGAGCTTTCAGAAATGAAAGTGAACTTGCTAGTTTTTGAAAAAATAAATGAAAGGCAAGATAGTCATACAGATTATTTACATTTTGTTTGTCAATGGATTTCTCAATTTATACGTAGTATTCCTAGAATGTTATTAAAATAATTTCTTCATATATCATATACACAAAAATGTATTTACCAACTAGATAAAAAATAGAAAGTAAGGAAGATAAAGGCAAGGAAGGTAACCTAATATTTCCTCCCCCCCAAAATTAACATTAATCTACCTATAGATTGAAAAGAAATTCTCTACAGTCCATGACTTAGGCAAATAATTTCATTTTGATCAAAACTTATCTGGATATGATCAAACAAGTTAAATGCATTACATTTGATGAAAGAATTTCTAACATATAGATAAGTTTTCTGAGCAGAACAGATACAGCAAATTACTATAGCAATATTTTAGATGGGCTTGAGAAGATACTCAAATATTTTGAAGACTGCCATTTACTCGTTTGGACAGAGATATTCTCACACATTCTTACTGATATTTCCTGTTTCTGTGGTGTCTATCTTTCCCTCCTCCCCAACCCCACCCATGGTCTTTCATTTTTAAATTTTTGATATGTCTTCATTTAACGTTAGGCAGCTAGTTAGTTTCCATATCGAAAGTTTAGAGGCAAATCATAAAAGATAATATCCTCAGTGAATTGGGATTTTTCTTTCTCTGAAGCACTCCTTCTGGATGTTTAAGCATTTGATGATGACAATCAAATTATGTTCCTGATAGCTAATGGTAATCAATTAATTACCGTTTGTCAGGCATTATATTAAACACATTACAGACACTTTTAATGGTTCTAATACACTAGAAGGTTTGAGCTTTTATAAACTATCCACATTTTGTAGAACACAAAATTATAGAACAGAGAGCTGAAGAACCTTACCCAAAATTATGTAACTCCAATGGTGGAAGGCATATCTGAACCCAGGAAATCTTAAGAAATGCTGTAATAACATAACTAGTTTTATGAGTTAAAATTGCTTATTTACTTAAGCATAATCTCAGCTTTGGGGGGGTTCATAGGCTCTCATCTCTAAAAGCAAAACCCATGATTATTATTTACAACTGTTTCCTCATCCTCAAGCCTAACACAGTACATGTTAAGTCCTGAATAAAAATTTACTGAATGAATAAAAAATCTCTAAGAATATGAATTTTGGACTGATCCCTCTTGCAGGTGTAATCAAAATTTTATAGGCAATTTGTGGTAATATATCTAAATTTTGTTTCACGATTTAAACTCTAGAATACCATACTCTATAACCTTAACAGAAATCATGAAAATTACATTTCTAGATCTTGCTAGCTGTATTCACTAGGCACGTTTTGTTTTTTCTATTAAACACTTCTTCTTCACCATAGATGCACTTCCTTGGAGATTCTGATATAAAACACATATGCAATTCTGAAAATCACCTAGAAATAGAAAACATTATTAGAGTCTAACTTCCTTCCAAATGCAAAAACTTCTTGTACACCTTTAAGTTTGTTCATGTCCTTTGATAAGACGCGCACCCCTTTAAAAAACATTACATTCTTTTGGAGATCTCTGAAAAAGTAAGCTATTATCTTCCGGGCAATTTGTGGTAATATATCTAAATTTTGTTTCACGATTTAAACTCTAGAATCACCATACTCTATAACCTTAACAGAAATCATGAAAATTACATTTCTAGATCTTGCTAGCTGTATTCACTAGGCACGTTTTATTTTTTCTATTAAACACTTCTTCTTCACCATAGATGCACTTCCTTGGAGATTCTGATATAAAACACACATGCAATTCTGAAAATCACCTAGAACTAGAAAACATTATTAGAATCTAACTTCCTTCCAAATGCAAAAACTTCTTGTACACCTTTAAGTTTGTTCATGTCCTTTGATAAGACGCTCACCCCTTTAAAAAACATTACATTCTTTTGGAGATCTCTGAAAAAGTAAGCTATTATCTTCCTCTACCTGTGGCTTGTATTTATGTTCCTTAAAATGATACAGAATAAGTATCATCTTTCTTGCATGGGAAAAGCGTAAAATGTCATCAGGCAACTGGGACACTATCTCCAAGCTTCTTTTCTGCAGATAAACACCCCAGTCCTTTCAATCATTACTCATATAACATGGTTTCCAGATTCAGTATCATTATGGGCATGCTCCTCTAGATATGCTTGAAGTTGTCAACACCCTGCACCCTAACCAGTATATAGCTTCTGCAACAGAATATCATACACTAGATATATCATATGCTCACCATAGGGAAAACCTGGCAGGTATCATCTTTGTTCTAGATCACCTACTTCTGTTAACATTTGTAGGCAATATTTGATTAAATAACAAAGTTGTCTGAGATTATGACTGACTAAATCTACTGCTTTCAAGGCGGGCTCACTCTGCTGATCCTTCCCTCCACCAATTCTATTGCTACACAAGTGGTCATTTTTAAACCATGTGCTAGAATCTAGAAGTCACATTAACTAAAACTACATATTATTTATCAACAGGAAAGTACATCAAAACCTCACTCTCTGACTCATTAAAAGAAATATTATAATGTTAAATTTTGAAATGAAAGAATTCACTTTTTTTTCTAAATACAATAACTACTCTTCTTTTTGGACTATTTTATAGACACTACAATGGCAATACTCGGCACCAAATAATTTTGCGGTTGTTTTTGTAAGCCTCTAACTGCACAATATTTCAAGGCTTTATAACCAGAAACAACATTATTAAATCAGGCCCACATCCTTCTTTTATGCATGTTTTTTAAAAAGTGCTTGTATTTACTTTTTTTTTTCTTTGCTGTGTTTAAAAGGAGTAAAGACCTTAAAACATTCCATGTTTTAATGTGCTTCACGATGTTTTTTGTAAGTTCTAGGGGTATGTTCAAAAGCATCATCCAGGAAACTTAGCCAACTGCCTCCCATTAGCATGAATGGGAGTTCAGCTGACATACTGCACTACACTTTGAACATTTGCCCCTTAATGTTTTTCTAATCAAACCAAAAGTTAGCACTTAATTATACCATGACTTCAGAATTGTGGAGCAAAGTTGTTTTTTCTAATCTGATTCTACTCAAACTAAAACCAAATTTATTTAACATTATTTTTCCCCCCAAAATTAAAAGCAATAGATAAGACAGGGGATAAATATATAAAAAGATAAAAAGACATACATATGTGTGTGTGTGTGTGTGTGTGTGTGTGTGTGTGTGTGTGTGTGTGTGTGTGTGTGTGTGTGTGTGTGTGTGTGTGTGTGTGTGTGTGTGTGTGTGTGTGTGTGTGTGTGTGTGTGTGTGTGTGTGTGTGTGTGTGTGTGTGTGTGTGTGTGTGTGTAAAGAGTTTTTCATTGTGGTTATATTTTTGTAATCAATTGAGGTAATATGGTAAACCATAGATAGGAAATCACATATATCATCTACCTTAGAAACTTGATGTAAATATATTCTTTGTAACCAAAACTACAAAGCAGATTTTAGTATACTAAACCTGGTTTATATTTCTTACATATTTACTAATTTTATTATAGTGAATAATTTTTAATAGTTAAAAAAATCCCTTCAAAAGAAATGTGCATTTGTTAGTTTTTGCTTTAGTTGTATAGTAGCATGGTATAAATAAAAAAATCAAATAGCTTTATGATAGCATTTTATATTCTACATTCTAGTGTCAGTACTGTTTAAAGACACTAGCCTAATGAATTTAATAGTATTTCTGAACATGAAAATAAAACCTTCCTTTAATGTTAAAGCATCTCCAAAACAACTAATTAAATAACATTTTTCTGCTGAAATAAGTTTATTTAACCTTATTCTCCACCATATATAGGCTGTTCCTCCTGGTACTAACATCTGTGGTGTGTACACACATACACACACACATTATGTGTGTGCTCACACTACCCTCACATCACATGCTCAAACACTTCCCTGTTAGAATCAAAGGTTGCTTTAAAAACAGAGATCAGGGATTCACAAAGAGGTACTGTGATGATGTTATAGCAATAGCTTCTTCACATTAAAATCTAAAAGCTGATTTTGTTTTTTTCTTTGACAAAATGTTTACATTTACTGAATACTCTGTACAGTATTCAATTCTTATAGAAATTTATTAGCACATTATCACTATATAATTTAATTCACCATATATTTTATAATCTATTTTATAAATGAAAACATCAATACTACAAAAATAGTTTGATTTCTTAAGAGTCCATTACACACTGTACTAGCATGTCTCTACCTGTAACATTCAGGGTGACAAAATATTACAAAGAATCATATGCTTAGTAACTTGCAGATATTTTTATCTGTTGGCTAACTTTAGGGCCCCATTAATTTTTCTAGTTACTTCATCAGTAAGTTGCTGGCAGGGAGAAAGAGTGTGTTTCTCTAAATAGTCAGTATGCTACCAGTGACTAACACAAACTGAGACTTTGCCTACCTGAAAAAAAAAAAAAACCAACATCAATTAATTAAGCAATAAAAAGATAAATCTGAGTATGTTTTAGATTCTACCTGAGATAAAAGTGAGGGTACATTTTTATTTGAATTTGTTTATTAGGTCTAGCTTCCCCCCCAAAAAAAATTAAGATGACATATTAAATATTAGGATTTTTAAAATCAATTTACATTTCAAAAATTTCAAAATATTTTTAATATATAGTACTATAAAACTGAAATGATTAAAATTATTTATTCATCAGATAAAAAGTTACAAATTAAATACTGATAGCCACTTTGATTTTATAATAAAATTCCATCTTAGAAATGTGTATAGGGATTTGGAACAAGAAAGATTGCCTTTTCATTTAAAATAATTACTATTAGAGGTAACAGTCATGAGACTGATAATCTAAGAAGAAAACTGCATAACAGAAAAATAAAAGCATATCTTTCCCGTTAGAACAAAAATTAAAAGCACTAAGTTTCATAAGAAATGTTAATATCGGGAAATTTTCAGAATAACATCATATAAATGTGTTTAAATTTTCTATCATTCAAATAACATTTGAAAGACACTTCAAGTCAGAGATATAACAACATTAAGGACATTTTTCTTTTCCTTTAATGTTAGCTGTATTCTCAAATTTTATACTAATTGTGATCATTAAAAAGATTTATGGGAAATCTCACCACATATGCTTATAAAATGAAACTTTTTAAATCAACTCATTTAAGGAGACAATAAAATAATAGCACCTAGCCTTTGCTTTTCTTTTTATTATTATCAAGCAACAATGATCATATGGAATATTTTCAAAACATTTGTTGCATTACTTTTCTTTATTTTAACACGTGCATGATAGCTATTGCTGATTTATCAGTGCCTGATTCTTTTTTAATGACACAATTACCCTATTAAAACAAATCCACAATTATAAGCAAGAAAGATAAAAATGTAAATTTTGTAAATTAATTTTCCTTATGTATGAATCACTTATGATATAAACCAAATATGCAAACTCTTTGCACAGAATATTTTTAATCAGAGATTGTCACTTGGAATCATATATGGGCTTTTAATTTATTCTTAAAATCCTGAATAAAGCTATAGATTTTACTCATTTCTTTCTTTAAATACAACATTAGAATTTTGTTATTGTGATTTTAAAATCAACAGTGAGTTTGTACAAAATTATACCTATTTAATGTTAATGACAGAGTAAACAAGAAAAATCCATATAAATATGAGGTTTAATAAATATGACATGCATAAAATTCTGAATTAAAGTATATCATAAGGTTCACACTAACAGTAAAAGCGTAAACTACAGATTTTAACCCACCGGTCTGTTCTCATAGAATCCCTAGACTTTGATGGCTTAATTTGCTGCCTGGTCCTTCTTTATTCTCCTGTGAGATAATTTTTATATGTATAAGTTAACATTGGCACTCTGCAATAACTTGTGTTTAATTTTTTTCTTATTTTTTTAAATTTTGGTAATCTATTTATTGATTTACTTTCCTTTTAAAATAAAAAATAGTTATGACCAATTCAGTTAAATTCAATACTTTAACAGTGATAACCTTTTAAAAACAAACAAAAAAGCTAAGTTATTATCTAAGTTATTATTATGTAGAGTCAAATCAGAATATTACATTTTTCAAAAAATAAGTCTAATTATTTTCATGATTTAAAACTTGAATGCACTTCATTTCTTTAGGATGATATTCTTTGTGTCTAAAGTTTTTGTATTTTCAATAAAATAAAAACTAATTAAAATTTTAATTTAAAAAATTTCAACAAAATAAAAATTAACAAAATCATTCACTGTTTGTAGCTAGCTGCACCTCCACCTAATGGATACTAGCAAAATCTGCCTCATGCTACACATAAATTATTTTTAATATATATACACACATATAAGAAATATCATACATATTTATATGAAGTCCATATATCTACTAATACATTTAACTAAATCAGCAGTATTACCCACTGCAGAAAACTATATTTCTTTTTGATTACTAAAAGATGGACTATCTTATATTTCTCCTATGACTTCAAATATCTGCATTTACAATCAATGACAGATGGTGCAATATCAATATGATCTGTTGACATAATGATTGTAACGTTTTTGTTCATTCATCATAAAGGAAGTTCCGCTGTATCAATATGACTACATGGTTGGTTGTTTCATAAACTTGAGAACATTCATTACACAATGTATTACTTTAGCTATTTTATTAACATTTTTTAAAGTTTTTGGTTTGTTTGTTTACTGCAAATATCTGGAGAAAAATCAGAAGAAACAGTGATAAAAATGTGATACTTATTCCAAAGGTAAAAATTGTTCCAGATGCCTTTAAATCTAAAACACAGTGGTTGAAAAAGACAAATTCTATATTCCTAATTTACCTAATATAAAGGTAAACTTTAAGATTACTACAGAACTTTGTGATAGAAGGTGTGATCAACAATATCTTCACAATCACTATTATATGAAAATATTAGAATTTCATCTAAAGATGGTATAACTACAATATCTGAAATAGAATGTTTAACTAGAAATGTTAGGTAGCTTTAATCTGTTTTAAATTATCTAAGTGACTACAAATTACCTATAAGTTAAATCCACCTCTTGATATGTTCAAACCCCAAGTGGTATGTATTTATAGAAGTCATCATTAAAACAACAGAAAACAAGATACTGTGTGGGACCCTTTTCACATTTGGTAAACTTATATTTAGTGGTGATTCTCACTATATACTAAGTAAAAGCTCATTCAAAATTTTGGAGAAAAAAACTTCAGCCCTTCTAAAATTTTTGATAAAATATTTTCTTCGTGAGAAAATAATTCTGGTGAATTGAAAATATACTCAAACATTCCTAATGTTACTATATTTGGTTATCCTAATTTAAAGAGGAAAGTATATTTAACTGAATTTGATCTTTCCCTAGACCTCTATATAGTACATTTACTCACAGATCAGATTAGTGTAAATGCTACAACATAAGAGAGCACTGAAACATTTAGATACCTGAGAAGCA
Organism: Galeopterus variegatus; assembly: GCF_000696425.1. Taxonomy (NCBI): domain Eukaryota; kingdom Metazoa; phylum Chordata; class Mammalia; order Dermoptera; family Cynocephalidae; genus Galeopterus; species Galeopterus variegatus. The sequence continues at coordinate 12,401 of NW_007730541.1, forward strand.
GGTAGGTATTTTAGATCAAGGAAATCAAGAGACTTACCCAAAATTACCTATCAAAGTTACTAGATAGAACACTATCTAGTAAATGATAAAATTAATGCTCATGAAATCCAAACCAAACCTAACTGCATGAAAATAACATTCCTTGTAAGAAGTAGTCTGGCTATAATCCTCCAGAAAATATTTGTATCTTAGCAGAATATATTTATTTACCAAAATAATTATTTTAAAAATGATTTAATTTTGCTAATTTAGAAACAAAATAGTAACTAACTTCAATAGATCTTTGTTTGCTTTTCAAATTCAAGGCCAAAATATTGAGATCTCTTTGGTTTGTTAGGCCTAGATTGCACCAAGAAGTGTTTTCAGAAGTTAGTATAAATATCACCTACTTTGTGATCTGTCTACAAAGCAATGGGTTTTGTCTAGGTTATTCATATATCTCTTGTGCCTAAAACAGTATGTTGCATGTTGATAAAATGCAAATAACTTTGGAAGAAGAAAAATTAAGCTGAGAGGGGTGTGTACAGATCTTTCTGGTCTATTTCTTTTAACCAAGAAGAAAACTGAGGAAAAGTTAATTGCTTACGCCCACAAAGCTGGTTAATAGTACAGATTCAGAAACCAGTTGTTTTATTGAAAATTGATTTTTTTTTGTTGTTTTATAATGTACTACTGAATAAAAATTGAAGTGAATCAGTACTTTTATTCACATCTATTCAGTGTCTATGTAATTTTCTTAATAATGTGGTGATACAAAGATGACTAAGGACTGAATCATCTTTTTAAGTATTTTACATGGTAAATGGGGAGGCAGACCTTTTATACAACCCACCACAATGTCAGTAAGAAAGTGAGGTGCTCACTGAGGGTGGATTCAGAGGCTTCATGGAGGAAATATGGTTTAAGTGAGGGGAAAGGGAATTCAACATGGAGGAAACAGATTCAGCACAAGCAATGAGACAGACAGTTTTTTCTAAATGTCATGTCTTGAGGAATATCAAATAGCTTAATTTAGCTAAATCACAATTTTGCCAAATGTCAACTGATATTTTATATCATTACTTCATAAATTTAAAAAAATGAAAGTATGTTTGCTTTCCAAAGTGATGTGATGTTTTAGGGTCAAATTTAAACTACTTTACTGCTCAGAGATGAGTTAAGGAGATAATGTCATATAAAGAGCCCTGGACACCTGAACTCAAAAAACCTGGGCTCAAATCAAATGAGTTAATGGATATAAAAAGGAAGCAAAGAGCCTGGCTTAGAATAAGCCCCCATTTGTTAGTTATTATTTTCACTGTTATGGCTGTTGTTACTAAAGTATAATGAAGACCAGTTGAAACAAAATATTTAGAACATTTTAGAAAGTATTACTATTCATGAATAAACATATTATAAACATATTAACTTTGTACGAGGTAAGATGATTATCCACATTGAAGAGGCTTGAGGAGATCATTTCCTAAATCATCTGTTTTTTACACATTTGTGTGTAAGTTTTTGCTTTCCTCTCAAACTATTAATTCTTTATTTCTTTCCTGCCTCCAACATGATCTAATTTCCAAATTTTCTATAATTAATAATTTTTTCAGTAATTAGTAAGAGTAACAAAAATTCAATGTCTATTGCATTGAGTTGTTCAATTCTATTTCGGCTCTTATTTCTCCCATTATAAGTTTCTATTTTCAAGTCATATGATGAAAAATGTTTCTGTTAGGCTGAAGCTTGGGAGACATGATCTTGGCATAATTATTTTATCCAAACAACCTAAAGAAATTCTACTGTATGTACTTAAGTTAAAACAAAATTTTCCCTGACCTTATGCAATACCTACAGTGGGGAGCTAGAAACACATGATTTCAGAATTGTTGGCAACCAAACACTAAATAACTTAAAAAGTACTATGGATTTGACTGTATTAATTATTATTAATAATAATGAATTGCACTGTCAAAACAACATCAACATATGTTCTCTGTGTTCTCATACTGAAATTTTGAAGGGATATAACTAATGTACACAAATTATGGAGAAGCCACAGGGAGAACGAATGAAAAACTCCTGTTAAGACTTGTGGGAAGAAATTTTTTAATTAATCCTTCCTTGGAGTGAATGAGACTATCAAATGTATAATTAGTGTACCTTTTTCTTTCCTGCTATCACTACTAGTTTATCTCATTCTAGTAATTGATAATATCTAAAGCTCTGAAGCACAATAACACAATGGCAAGGTGACCCTAAGAAAAAGAGATGAATAGTCAGAGTATATTAAGCCATATTTAGCTGTCATATAGACATTAATTGGTGCCAGGCCCTATTTTAAATGTTTTCTGCCATACTGAAAAATAAATAGGAGTCAGAGATAAAGCAACCAAAAGCCAGGAACAGAAAAGTGGAAAACAGACATGAATGGGTTTTAAAAGAAAAGAAATAATGACTGAAACAATAAGATGCAATTGAGATATATATATATATATATATACATATGTATATATATATATATATATAGGTCCATATGAAAAGAGTTCAGAATTCATTGCTTTTGTACTTCTAAAGTCTTCACAGTCAAGTAGTTCAAAATGTTTTAAAGTATATGCCATCTCAATTATTTTTTCTTGTTATTTCACTGGTTTGGGTATGTTTCCTGCTTCTGTGGAACAAACTGCAGACTCAAATAATGCAACTCAAGCCTTATGGTCCTTTGTTATTAATTTATAAATCATTCAGTCTTTTAAATATAGTCACTGACAGAGACAGTCTATTGTTAAGTGTTAGGAACTTTGCACTTGGGAGCCAAATTGGCTCTAGTCAAATCTGGGCCTCATCACTAGTGAAAGTGAATAAATATCTCACCTTTCTGTCCCTCAGTTTCCTCATCTGAGAAATGGAAATAATAACACCTACCACATAATATTGTTGTGAGGATTAAATAAGTTAATACAGGTAACCTGCTTAGAACAGTGCC
>NW_007730541.1:16698-17915 GCF_000696425.1 Galeopterus variegatus
TAGTTTTTTTAAGGATCATAAAAGGCATAGGAACACAAGAGAAACACATTAAAGGACCAAATTCACACTCACAGGGTTAGAATTTACAATCGAAGGAGATGGATACACTTAAGTTTGGGGCTGAGATGATCTAATTACTGAATTATCAAGGTATTCATCCAACATATATGTTTCACATGTATTTTCACAGTGGTCTCTTACAGTGCATATTATTAAATAACAAAGAATGAAATAATGCATGGCTTGCACCTTATAATATATATGCTCTTTATCATGTATCAAATACAGTTCTGAATATCATTATTCAGTATTAGAAAAAAGTAATACAAAGTAAATTAGAAAGATACTTTATTTACATGCATTGCAAAGAATAAAAAAGAAAAACCTATACTCTCTAGATTAAAAAGAAAAAAATGAAAAAAACAATACCTAACCCTTTTTGAAATGAGGTAAGAGAGCTCCCATTATGAAGGGAAGTGTTTCTTATACATAATTAATCTATGTTTTAAGTCATAAAGGACTTGAAACAATGAGAAACTTCAAATCTGAAAAGACAACATAGAAAAAGAGACATTTGTAAGTAGAACTGAAATATAAATAGGCCACATTTGACACCAGTTTTTGGTATAGTTCATAAGACAGTAGCCACAAAGATCGCATGCCAAGCAATGCTTTATTTATTTTTAAAAGTTAACAAAGGAATAGAGTCTGATTAATTAAAATGTAGAGTAATTAAATGACCCGTATCATTAAATGAAGCTATTTCATTTGTAGCAATGTAAAACAAAGTCCAAAAGGAAGAAGCCTTGAAATATTTTTAAATAAATGACTCTGAAAGAAAATAATAATTTAGTAAAATAAAAACGTAACAAACATGGAAAACGTCTTCTGCATGATAAATTTTCATTCTTAACTATTATATGAGATATGATAAAGCCTATGCTAACACTTTTAAGAATATACAAACACATCTATTTTTCCTGATCAATATTCTGTGCAGTTTACCATACCTGTGGGTAGCTGTCAGTCCTTGGTAAAACTGATATATCATAGGTGGCAGCGAAATGGCTTTTAGCTTGCTGTATTTGGCCATACCGTTCCCTTTTTCTCCACTTGGCCCTTCGATTTTGAAACCAAACCTAATTTTTTAAAAAAGGAGAATTTTAGCTAAGGAATACATGGTAAGGCAAATGTGATTTTAAAAGATTTCGAACCAG
>NW_007730541.1:19379-20303 GCF_000696425.1 Galeopterus variegatus
ATTTCCCTTATAGCAAATGTTCAGATATTTTCACAATCATGTCTCCAATTTAAAACACTTACAGGTAATATGAATAATAAATTAATTACAGCAGACATTACCAAGCATCAAGAAAGCCTGTGAGTTAATATGGCCTCTACCAGGTCACAAAGCTGTTTTCCACAATTTCTCTAATTACATATTAGAAATATTTATCAAAAGATTCATCTTCTTCAGGGCATTAAATATTCATTAGTTCACAGCTGTAACTCTCCAAAATATTTATTCGCACATTTTAATGTACTAAAAAGAGATACGGAAAATTATATTTAATATGGATACTCTGATATTTTTGAGTGGACGTTATACGAGCAGCTTTTGGGAATCTAGTCTTCCTTACACAACTATGTTCAGAATATAGAATATTTAGGGAAGAAGCTGGCAATGAGGTATAAAAATGCAAGATGTAAAAAACCTTTCATTAAAATTTACTTGGAAATTTTACTCTTTTTCCAAACTCAATTCTAATCTATTTTGTTGCCTTCACAACTATGGCAACATATTAATAGTTAATTTTTAAGTACATATTACAAATTTAAGATGACATTTTGAAGAGTGAATTCAGCAATTAAGACAAAGAGAGCTATGATTTCTTAGCACACTACTGGTAAATGTGTATTATCCATTGTACCCAGGGCTCAAGACAACAACAACAAAACAGGCACCAAGAATACATTAAAAGAATTTAGTAATAACTTTTTTTTTTCCAATTGACAAAAAGACCTTGACAATCTCCCTAAAATGAGTGCCAATTACCACTCCCATGTGAAGAGCAGGAAAGAGAACAATCTGAGTAAATTAGGTTCAGTTTGGCTTTCTGTGCACGTAATTAGACAAAAAATAATCAAGAATTGATGAAACGTTAAGAGGAAAATATGTATTGTG
>NW_007730541.1:20852-26367 GCF_000696425.1 Galeopterus variegatus
CCTAAAATGAGTGCCAATTACCACTCCCATGTGAAGAGCAGGAAAGAGAACAATCTGAGTAAATTAGGTTCAGTTTGGCTTTCTGTGCACGTAATTAGACAAAAAATAATCAAGAATTGATGAAACGTTAAGAGGAAAATATGTATTGTGCATAGCTGATCACTGTGTGTGTAAATGTATTTTTCTATGGTTACAAGAATAACTAATTTAAATACATAGACACAAAACCAAAAATCACACATGCAGGACTGGTGTTAATACCTGACAATTCTAAAATTCTTCCTTACCATCAACTTTTCTATATATTTACTTCCTGAACTAAAATAAAGTAACCATTTGCCTCCACAAACTCAAACAAAAATCTGCTGCTTATTACCCTGTACCACCAGATTCTGTCTTTAATGATGTAAGGGCCTTACTGTGGCTTAATCTTAAGAAGGAATACTGTTCTCCACTCAGAACCAAATATTTCACTATTTTATTCATTTCTCCATTCTAGTGGTTCGTGGGAATTGAAAACTTAATATTTTCTTCTTTGAAGTAGTAAAAACACACAAAAAGAAAAAGAACATTCTCCTGAATTATTGTTTCATTTTAAACTCTTACTTATCACTTGGGAACTAATAAAATACAGATTCAGAACACCAACTCTAGTCAAAATAAAATACTCCTAAGAGACAGAATTTTAGCTGGTATAATTTTTTTTAATTATTAAAAAATGTAAGTGTATTGACTCATATGTTTGATAACCTGAATATATTTTAAATATAATTGAGTATATGCAAGAACACCAAATCTAGTCAAAATAAAATACTCCTAAGAGACAGAATTTTAGCTGGTATCATTTTTTTTAATTATTAAAAAATTTAAGTGTATTGACTCATATGTTTGATAACCTGAATATATTTTAAATATAATTGAGTATATGCAAAAAAATTACTTTAAGTGCATTATTCCTATTGCATCTGCAGAAACAGCATAATTTATCAAGATTTTTAAAATTATAATGGAATAGCATGCATTGACAACTACTGGGGCTACAAAATTGTAAGTGAGCTATTAAATCTTTCTTTAATTATATATGGTGAAAATATATTATGGTATACATAACAATTGAGAGTTTGTGGGGTTGTTTCATATTTTTTCTTTTGCTATAACGTCAACCCCAATAAAATTATAGATTTATGGGTTATTCTACAAATAGCTTACAAATACCTAGCACATAACCTAAGAAGAATCTCAAAGGCTGATAAAACAGAAGAAAAATGAAATATATCAATTACTGAATGGATAGCTATGATTCCATTTTTCACCCTTTAAAAAATAATTTTAAAAATCAGAGATATGTTATATTCTGTTCTTTGTGTTTGTTAATTTTTATGCCTACATAATAACTCGAGTATTCTTTGTTTTATGTGAGTTTTCAAATTCTTTGTAAGTAAAAAGGAATTTTAGTGGACCTTCATGTATATATATTACATTGTTCCATATCTTCAGCTGGGAAATCAGTTTCTTTCTTTGTGGCAAAATAGAACAAGTCTATTATTCTAACACTATCCATCTTCCTACTCCCTGCCCTCCCAAGGCCTTCTTCATTCGGCTCCTACCTGAACCCTGGCTTCAGTGAGCTCTGTCCTCAGAGCAAGTTGTTCTCTGACGTATACATCTGGATAATGGGTTTTCTGAAAGACCTTCTCCAGCTCCTCCAGCTGCAAACTGGTGAAGGTGGTTCGGTGTCTCCGCTTCTTACTGCTGGATACATTGCTGTCACATTTATCCCCAAGTTCATCCAGTTCTCCCTTTTCTGGCATCCCTTTCACGGGAGACATTCGGAGACTGTTACAGTTGTCCATAGCTCTATTCAGTTCGGTGTGAAGGGGCTGTCCTTCTACTTTAGTGATCCCATAGTTCACTGTACCCAGAGGGAGAAAACAACAGTTCTCAGAAACATGAAACAAATCTTGATGAAAGAATGAAGCTGAAGTAATTCAGAGCATCAGGAAAGTGGTCTGTTAATAACTTATTGTGCCAGTATTAATTTGATCATCACATAATGTACAATTATTAATTCACTGTGGGGAAAGTTTAAAACCCATTTTTAAATGTGTACATGGAACTCATATAATTTTCCAAAATTCACAGTTTTATTTTATAGGATTAACATAATGTTTATGCATGTAAATTGTAATCAAATTAATGCCGAAAAATTAAAGGATGCTCTGTTCCTAAAAAGAAAAACCTAAGTGTCCATGATTTTTGAAAAGTGAACCAAACAATGTAAGTCATATCTTTATTCACAGCAGACAAAATTAAGCTACTTACATGGTCCAGAACAGATATTTCAACTTTAAATAATACCTGTATATCAATATCTAAAAGTTATCTTCCCCCTCCACATAAAACCTATTAACTATATATTTATGATGTGGCATTATTTCCATTACATTTTGATATTTTGACTGTATATTTATGTCTGCATTTAATTTTTTTCCAAAAGTAATCCATTAAATTAAAAAAATGAATTTCATATCAATTTCTGAAAGTGCATTCTACAGAAAAGAATAAGATTTAAGTATACTTCTTTACCTTAAAAACTCATCTTGAAGCTCATTCTTAAATATTTCATTCTCTGCTTAACTCATGAAATATATTTTAGAACAGAAAGTTTTATTTTTTCCTCTACTGAAGCATAGAAAATAACACATTTATTAAAACATCAGAAAGGATGAAATCTGGCATTCTTTTAAAGGGTGTTTTAATTTCAGTAATTTCCCTCAGATTTGATAGCATGCTTACAGTATGATACGAAACAAAAATAGATCATATAATGCTACACATACACAAACAGAATAAATGCACATATGAAATGAGACATTTTTTAAAAGTAAAGTCAATGCAGCCAGGACGATAATTCCTAATGGATGATCATGTTTTTTTTCATTTGTTTCTGTTTATAAATGATCCCCCATAACATATTTTTACAACTGTTTTAGTCGTATACAAATGTATTCTACTTTAATGTCTATATAACTTAAAGAACTAATAATTAAGTACTTTACATTTCAATATCGCTAAGCGAGTAAACCTCAAATTTTCTCATCACAAAAAATGTCAAATATTTGAGGTGATAGGTTGATTAGCTTCACTAAATCATTCCATGTTGTATTCAAAATTCATAACATAATTTTGTGCTGCATAAACATATACAAATATAACTTGTCAATATATAATAATTTAAAAATCCTAATAGCTTTCATGCAAAGGAAGACGTGATTTAAAACTAAATATAAAGAAGAGCCATGACTGATTAACAATACGGTTTTGTCTCAGTGGACAGAGTTGAAGGGGGAACTTCGGCAATTAGGGGTGGGGGAGGGGAAGCAGCGGAGAGGCTAGGGCAGCTCTAGAGAAAGACAGAGTCTTCCCTAAATTAAGCGGATCGCTGCCTACGTTCACCTTAATTAATACCTCCCTATTAAAATTTATCTTAGTAGTGTAATATTCGTTTAAAACCTGACAAAGTTTCAAAAATAGGGGTATTTCTCTTTTTATTGTGAATTCCCGACTATTTTAAATATTATGATCGAGTCCATTCAGCAGTCAACACAGGACACTGCAGAACCACTAAACAAAGTCCTGTCAATTCAAATAACTTAATGCATACATCCAGGAATTTCAAAAATACAGATATTGAAGTCTGAAATACAGCCAGAAAGTCAAAAATTCAGTGGATTAAAATTTTATTCTTCGCGTCTTTCTAAATAAATGACTGAAAGGTTTCAACTGATTATTTTCTCTATCATTTGTGCCTTTAGTTTTGGTTTATCCTTACAAGTCAAAAGTAACCTTCAATGTTGAATAAAATAAGTAAAACATGAGATGAGAATTAAAAAATAAAAAATAAAAAGCTGTGTACAAAGTATCTAGAAAATGAGCATCTACAAGCCGGTGTCTTGCCAGATTTTAAACCTCCCTTAAAATAGGGGGCGGGAGCCTTGTTGTAAATATTTCACACTTAATTCGTTTGTTATTTTAAGGCAACCAGCTCCTTACAGCTTAACTGTGGAATATATACAATGATAAGAAAAAGTCCTCTTGGAATTGTAAACGTGCTTTAGCTGTCTAAATCTGAAATAATAGGTTTGTACTGGGTTACAAGATAGAAAAGATAGATGGTTTGTTTTGATAACATTTTGACTTTGAGATACTTGGGCATTCAAAGTTGAAGGTTTCACCCAGAAGCATTCCACAAGACTTCTTAGGAATCGGAAATTTAGCCAATACAGAATCCGAGAGTGAGTATCTGCGAACCCTCTGCCCGAAGCTATTCAAAGTGATTTTGTGTCTAACAAAAACTTAACGTGTGTTGCATTGCAAACGCAAAAAAGCAAAAATCACAAATTCACACAGGCTAATAATCTAGCCACCCTTTACCTTCACAATTAAAAATATCGCCACTTCTTGGAAATCAAAAAAGGTTTTTCACCTAAATAGAGCTCAAAGTTTCCTATTCCTGACAACAGTGACGTCCTCTAACGAGCTGTGATCGATTTCAGCTCCTCCCGCCCGGCAGCTCGGCGGGCTCGCAGAGGAAGCGCGCTGTCCTGACTCAATTATACTCTTTAGCGACCTATCAATTTATGCCCGAGTCCGGGACAGAGGGACTCCGGGACCCGTAGGGGACAAAACCCGACAGCGAAAGGAGAAACGCGCGGAGGCAACCCGGTGCCAGATTCTTCCCTTGCCCCCCATAAGTGTGCTCCAGCGGTCGCCCCGCTCCCTACAGCGCTCACCCCTGCCTTCCTTCGCCCTTCAGCTCTCTCGCTCCCCCTCTTCCTTCCTGCCTCCCCGCCTGTACCAAAGGGTCCCGCACTTCGCCCCGCTCCCTACAGCGCTCACCCCTGCCTTCCTTCGCCCTCCAGCTCTCTCGCTCCCCCTCTTCCTTCCTGCCTCCCCGCCTGTACCAAAGGGTCCCGCACTTCGGCTGGGACCGAGGCGCCGGCGACTCACCGCTGCTGTCCTGACAGGGCGAGGTCCTCTCCAGGCGCACGTGATGCTCGGCGCGCGGCAGGGGCCCGAAGGCCTGCACGCATTTGCCCGCTGACGCTTTGCCGTAAAAGGTCTCATTGTCCAGCGTCTCCATAACGTGCTCCAACGCGCCTCCTGCGCCCATGTAAAAGTCACTGTTTTTACTCGGCGGGCTCTTGAGGGCAAACTTCTCGCTCAGAAACTCCATAATCCTGGAAGGCTGTCGCGGAGCTCTCGGGGCGCGGAGGCTGCAGAGCGCTGGGGGAGGGCGCGAGTGGGCGGGAGGGGGGAGGGCCGCAGAGGAGGGAAGGGGAAGCGATCGCTGCGGCGCCCGGAGCTGCCCGGCTCCCAGCCCTTTAATGCGTCCCGGCTGGAAAGGGGGCACCCGAAGTTGCTTTTATATGTTGAAACTCAGCTGGGCTCCTCGGGCAACCTCCCAGTTCTAATGAATATGAAAATAGGCAGGCGACTAACTCCACCCCGGGCC
>NW_007730541.1:27367-42806 GCF_000696425.1 Galeopterus variegatus
CCTCCGCCCCCACCCCACCCCCATCTTCCCCACTTACCCCGGCAGGGCGCGTCCAAGCCTAGGTTAGATAGACGGACAGCTCCATTTCAGACAAATGCCAGGAAGGACGAGGCTCCGACATCCAGAGACATTGTCGCCGCGACAGTGGACTGGCATTTCGGGAGACCCTGGTGAGATCGCAGAGCAGTTAACCCTCCAGTCCCCGCTCTCTGATCCTCCTGGGCTACCCGCCCTGCACCCCGCCCCCACGCCGACCGCTCACTACCAGAAAGGAAGCGTCACTCTGAGGGTTTTTATTTCATCCGTAAATCGTTTACGTGGAAGATCCACATTAATCCGAAGCCCAAGATGCCGGATGCATTGGCAGCTATTAATTGGAAGGGCCGTGGTAGAGGGGCCGCTTCTGCTTCCATCCGGGAGGAGCTCGGCGTCCGGGCGCGCTCAGCGCTGTACGAGGCCGTGGCCCTTCCTTTTTCTCTGGAATGCGGCGGCGTGTGGACGTGGTGGCGATGGGTGCGAGAGCCAAGCCGACCAAGAGGCGTTGGAACGATTATACCAATTTCAGCCCGTTTCCCCACCCTCCTCCGCACCCTCCTTCCCACCCCTCACTGTCTTATCATTAGACCCAAATTATTTTAACAAAACCCGCTAGGACAAGTGCTTCCCAAGGGCCCTTACTCTAGGCTAGAAGGAGGCTCGCTACACAAAGGAGTTTATGAAAAAGAGGAGTAAGGCCTTCAGCATGCTTTTTTTGTTTGTTTTTTAATTATTACTTTTAAAGAGTTGCGGTGGAGTTACTCTGAAAAGCGCGTGCGGGAGCGCGTGGCGCGCGCGTAGCAGGGCGCCCTCGCGGGGCGGCGTCCCAGGCGCGGGCAGAGCCAGGGCCTCCCTTCCCGCCGGAGGGGATGGTAGGGCGGGCAGGACAGGACTGCGGGGTTGAAAGCCCCTCCGTGTGGCTTTGGGCCGACTCTGGATTACGAGGAGCCTGCGGCGTCTGAGGGAAATGCGTTTCCGTGCCTTGGGCACGAAAAAGCAGACATTTGGAAAATGCCCGTTAAGCTGGTAAATTTGGCGAACCCCCGCACAAGTTATGGACCAGGGAGGCCTCTGCCCATGGCTCCTGACACAGCCTTTCTTGCCACAGGCCGTCGCAGCGGGCCCTCGCTTTTCCCCAGGCCAGCCGGCAATTACTCTGAGGCCTGGGGCACACCGGGCAGCCCGACTGTGGAGATGGGGAGGCCAATCCCAACTCTGGCGGGCATCCGGATGGGTTCGGGAATTTCCACCCTCTTACAGGTCTTGGCTGGCCCGCGTCTCTTTGGTGAGACCCTCTTCGAGGCCCGACCAGGCCGCAGCTCCGGAGGAACAGTCACGGAACGCTGCGCACCACAGAGCTGCTGCTGCGCACCCCCGAGCTGCTCCTTCTCACTGCCCTAAAGTTGGGGCCGGCCCTAAACACTCAGATCAGGCCGGGCTGAACCGGAGCGGACGGGCCGGGGGCAGCAGCTCTGGTCGGTCCTCCTGCCTATGGTCCACAGGAGACGGTGCTCCGGAGGAGGATACAAGCTTGGTTCACGTGGCGCCGAGCTCAACGAGGCCTTGGGCGTGCACCCAGGTTCTGGCGAGTTGACAATATTCCTGAGATTGAATGGCTTCTTCTGTATTATTATTACTGTCTCCGGAGTAGTGCAGCCAGAGGCAACAGCAAACTGTTCAATCTCAAGGGGGCGCGGCCAAAAACAAATAAATAAATAAGAGAGATTAAAAACATTGGGGTACTGCGCTCAAGGAGAAAGCCAGCCTGTGTCCTGGCGTGGGAACTCCAAACCGGGCATCCTTGTCACTGTGAGGCCGGACTTTCAGGGAGCGGGGAGGGGAAGCCAAGGAAATGCACGTGAGAGGGTGTCCTGCAGCATCCCAGCCTCGCTTAACGGAGAGAAGCAGTTATGTGCTTTTTGGACAATTGTTAGCTGGTTCCTGGGTAGCCTTTGTCGGAACGTTGGGTGTCTAGTTATCCACTCACTCCTGGGTAGGTCGGTGATTTTCGATTCTGTCTTGTACCTTCTTACCTTCAGGTATTCTTAACGTCTGTCTTTCTCTAATAAAAACGGGGAAAGATAAATGGTCGTTTAACAGGATTTTCAAAAATTCACAGCAGCAAGAGCGCCTATTGCTGACTCGAGGAAATATACAAACAACTCCTAGTTATAAACTTAGTTATGGCGTAGAGCTCTGTCAGCTTGTTTATACATATGCGTCTTAAGAGCCTTAAATTCCCCGAAAAACATTCGGTGTCTTTTAAATGAAAGACATATGAGTACGTGTATACCAATAAAGGTCCAGCTAGCAAAGTAGAGGGGAGCCGAGGACAACAGCTGCCTAGTAAACCCGTTTCCTCTCCATTACCCAAATCCACTTTTGTTGGTAGTGGTTGAAGGAATGGGGTGCAAAGTGTCACGAACCCCACATAATATCCCTGGAGCCTCTTGGAAACGCAAATCTATTACATGGAATCCCTTGTGTTTTGTGACGTGTAACCATATGTGCCCATAACAGAGGGAACAGCTAATGGCAAACTCCCATAACGAATACTTAATCTGCAGTTTTTGGCAAGAAGCTGGGTCTTTGGTTGCCAAGAGCTGCATTAAATAGATTTTGAGAGGCTGAGATGGAGTTTATGGTAATGACACAGCACTAACCATTGGAGCATTAATAATTGAAAATAATACTAATTAAAACAACAATAATTAAATGATTTGTGGAAGGCACAGGGAAAAGAAATCAGATTGGAGGTTATATCACCTTTCCTGAGATCTACCTGGGTTATTTCTGCCTGATGCTTTGAGGATAACCTTCTTGGAAATTGACCATAGCACTCTGAAAAACTCTTTTGGCTGCTCTAACTAGATCCAGCATGGCTCTTACCTCCTCAGCAAGCTTTTAAAACTTCCTTTTTACTCTCATTCTCTCATCCCAACCCTCCCCAATTCCATCCAGTCAGGTTGGTCAGATTGCAGGGACCAATGTCTTCCGGCAAGGAAGACCTAGTTCATTGTCAGGGTCTAGTTGGGATTTTATCTCGGCAAACTCAGCCCACCACCCTCAGGCTTCTGTTTTCTTCTTTGCTCCATCTTTCTTTTTTACCTTTGAGAGTGTTATCTCTTCCTGTACTTGGATCTCAGGATTTAAAACCAGCATTTAGTTCCCCTTCTTTCGTGTCAGTCAGGAAATCTAACTGGAAATAAGCTGTTCTGTCTCCTTTTCTCAATTACTTTCTTTGGATCTGAACTTTCCCGATGGGCAACAACACTTGCAGGAAGTGGTGCGAGTGGGGTGAGACTGGGGGTAAGAGAGCAACAGAGGTGGGGAGCCATCAATTTCTCTTAAAGCCTAACAAAATTTAGAACATACTAGAATTCTAGCACTTTCACATCTCTGGGCGCTGTGTAGCCATTGATGGATGCCTCTTCAAATCTTGATGGGAAGGAGGCGCAGCGCCTGCGGAGGGCGTCAGGAAGGAACGTGAGGAGTCAGAAAGCAAAAAGATGAGGCTTAACAAGACCTATTGCAGGTTCTGGTCTCCGCCTCTTTCAAAAACTGTTTTCTCCTCTAGTAATTAAGATGTGTTGTAATAAACTGAATCATTCCGCTGGCACCATCGGATGCTAACAGAGTGGAGAAGCTCTTTGGTGAAGATGACCCTCATGCTACCATTTGAAGTTACACCTAACATTATTCCTGCAACCGGTTTGTTCTTGATGGGTGGCCATGCCCCAAAACAGTGATTTGGGGTGTTTTTTAAAAGTTACTTTATTTACTTCCCTTTAGAGCCTGGAAGTAAAGTAATTGAATAAGTTAAAATTATGTGAAAAGTCCATTGAAACGACTATTTGACACTCTCTACCCACCCCACCCCCCAAAGATAGTGCTTTGTTAGAAAGTAAAGATGAGGAATTGGCAGTCTAAAGCAGTTGACTCATTTAACATTTAAAAAAATATATATATTCTCACAGACTAAAACCAGCTTTTAATGCTCCATCCCCTGTTCAATTATATTTTGGGAAATGAAAAATATTCCTATGTACATACATTAAAGCAGCAGTAGAAGCAATATGTAGACCATTCTAGTTCCTTTCTTTCTCAACTTATTGAAAAAATGTCACACTTACATAGCAATAGTGAGAATGTCAGGATAGGATTGTAAGAATTTTAGTCATAACACTGTCCTTTTGCAGTGAGAATTCGGGGCTTATTATAAGTGAGGCTAGGAAAAATGTGTGCTGAATCAGGCGAACTATGCCAAATGTACAAAAACAACGGTCTGGAGAAAGGAGGAGGAGCTGGTGGAGGGAAACTCTCATGAAAAAGTACTAAAATAATTGAATGTCATGTATCATGGCAAGAAGCCAGGTGGCCTCATGTTTGTGTGTGCTCTGCTGCTGTTTTCCTTTCCTGGCTTCATCTTCAAGCTTCCCACAGCTCTGCAGACATAACAGATAGAGAAATACAGTTTGCATTGTAGCAGCTGAAGAGATTTTCATCAAAATAAAAATATATACATACACAAATATCTAGACTTTTCTTTAAAATACATGTCCCAATTTATCATTTACTCCAGAAAGTACACCTACAGATTAATGTATATCTTTGTTACATTTTTGCAGTTAAAAAAAAAAAAAAACAATTATCTGAATGCTAATTGATCCTGACTTTCAAGTGTGCTTTTACAAAGTTCTCAAATATAATGGATTAAATTTACCTTGATTTCAACAATAATATTATTTTGGTATTTCAGAAACTTCTGACTTTTCAAAGAGCTATGCTTGTTTGTGAATTTCAACTTGTTTCAGTAATAGTATTTCACATAGTTGCCTTTTTCTTAAAAGAGAGAACAATGGATTTGAATTCTGTTCTCCTAGAGGATCCAATTTAAATGTAAAACTCTAAGGTGACTATTTGCCCCACCTGCAAATATTTTGACTTATCTAGCGTATGTAATTATTTACATTATCAGAGTCTGTTTACATTTACTACAGAAAAGTATTTTATTACAAATATAAAAAATAATAATTTGACTGTGATAATCTAGTCACCTTTATTTCTCTCTATAGCTCTTGTCATTGTTTCAGGAAGTACTGAATATAATAAAAGAACGTTAAAGTTAGATTTCTTCTATGACATATTTACCTTCTAATAGTGCATAATTAAACTAAGCCGTGTTTGATTCATAAACCAGATTTCACAAGCAAATTATTAATCATTTACCTAAAACATGTTTTCCACTATTTTTCTCTGATATGTGACTTGTTTAAACTTCTACTCAATAAATTTTAAATGCCGTTTTTCCTGCTGATTTACTAGATACGTCTTGAAGACAGAGCTGCTTATTTTCAATATGTGCATGCATATTCACAGGTTGAGCTTTCACGTTTGGGGGAAAGACTTCCTTAAGGAAAATCTCGATATAGATACTAAGGCAAAATGATGAATGTTTATTCTTTGGACAAGAATTATACCACTAAGTGCAAAATCCATGGTTATTAAACACACCCAACCAGGACATAGCCAATAGACAAAATTAAGGCAGGTTCAAACAAAGAGAAGCGATTCTCCTTCCTTAAGTAGTCCACTTATTGTGTCTCGCCCTAGCCCACCAAGACCCTTTACCTGGGGACGTGAGGACGGAGTTTGGGCGCCGACGCGTTGCGCTGAGAACGCATCTCATTGTGGTAATGAAAACTATTTGAAATCTAGCTTAACCTCCTTGCCGTGGTGCATTATAAATTCAACAGAAAGACGACAAGCACAAACATATATATTACATCCAGGATTATTCAGAGAAAAAAAAAAGAGAAAGGAAAGAGCTCCAACATTTTATTTCGAAAATCCCTACAGAACTTCAGAGAAAGGTAAGGCTTAATGCCCACTCGCTGGGGAATGCCAGGTATCAACTTGACTGCAAAATGTTCCTAGCGGAAACGTTAAATGCCAGGCCACGGTCCAGACTCTTACTAAGATCTTGTGTGCAGTACAAATTTCTGAACCTTTACTGAAGCCTGATGTTCTTTTTATTAAACAAAGCTGACGCACTACCTCTAGCTGGGTGGCGCCCAGGGCATCCAAAAACGTCCGCTGAAAAGAGCCTCAGGATCTCAGAGGATTACATCATCTTGCAATTCCCAGCCTCAGATGCCCCCAAATGGACCCGTGCTATAAAGACATAGAACTAGCAAACACTTATCTACCTTCATGGTTGCTCCCTAAGATCACAAAACTTCATGAACTCACAATTTATTTAAAAAGTTCAAATGTAATAAGAAATTTAAGGTATTTACTACTGTTCTACTAAATACTCAAGCAAGTACTTTTTAAAGTTACCAAAAAGAAACAAAAAATGGCTTTGAGACAATTCATTTATTTCAGTTTCTTTGTGAGGTTTCAAACACTTGCACAATACCAAAAGAAGTATAATAAGCTAAGTTGTTAAGGAGTTCTTTAGTTTTAAATGGAACTTGTTTAGGGGAAGATCTCTTTAATGCAGCTACTCATAGGGAATCTAAATAATTCCAATGAAATGCATTTTTGATTAAAGGTTTTGAAATTCTTTATTGTACACTGTATTTGAGTCATATGTGCTGTTTTTGGGGAGAGAGGTACAGAGTCATTCTTTTTCTACATTGGCTCAATAATTGAATTAAATTAAGCAAAATCCGAGTAACTAATTATTCTGTCTTAAGTAAGAATGACCTTAATCTTTCATTCTAATGTTAGTAAGACTTTGAATGCTGACTTAAAGTTTAAAAGGAAGTATAAATCTTGGAAAAATGAATTAATGAAAGAAACTTTATAAAAGTAACTTTTATTTTTATGAGATAAAGTAGAACTATGGGCAATGTCTCCTTTGACATATATAAGTTTCTTTGGTTATCTCTAACTACTGGATCATAGTTTAGGCAAACCAATTGGATATAAGGGCATCGCTCTAGTACATCATGCAACTTTTTAGGTCTGGAACTAAACACTGTGGAATCTTATAAATCGTTTTAAAAACTTTCCTTCGGATATTTTCCATTAAAAGTGGACCTCTTATTCTATTCAATATTTTCACCCAAAACTCAAATATAGATATCGTACTTACTAAGTTTTACAAATTATGCATTCCTAGGAGGGCTAGTTAATTTTTTGAATACAACAGAACTTGGGACGCAAATATTTTGGAGAGGGTGGAATGATGGAATTAGATAATAGAGATAAACACAAAGTTGCAAAGGAAGGTTAAGAAATATGGGAGAGGAGAAACAATGCTTATAAGGGCCCAAACAATAAAGACCTGAGGATATTTTGAGTCTGCAGCATGACTTAGTAACTGAAGGAGCTAAAACAAATTTAGCTTATATTACGTTAACAGAAGTAAAGCAGGCAAATGTCAAGAAAGATCAAATCCTCATCGCACATTGTACTATGCAGAAATTTGGAGAACCGAGAAGGGCTCTGGAAACTATTTTCATAGAGAAAAATAATAGTTTTGAGCTTTTCTATTGTACAGTGTTTGAGTCAAAAGGATTTAGAAACCATGTCATACAAAGAATGACTATAGGATTTAGTGATTTTTAAATAAGAGAAGACAATAAAAAGTGATTAACTTTTGCTCAGTTTTGACCCAGTGGTAGAACTAGGTTTAGTGGCTTGAGTTAGAGAATAGGTCTTTACGTAAAAGGCAAACTTTTTAATGATGAAAGTTCCCTATGACTAAAGAGTTTTGACTCTCAAAAGTTTCATGCTACTGGGCAAGAGATGTTACAGAGGTAAACCTGTGTCATGCAGGTCTCTTTCAAATCAAAGCTTCCAAATGGCGTCCTTAATGCTTACAATAGTTTACATCTCCCAAGTTTCCTTCACAAGAAAATTACAGTATTCCAAATTATGATTAATTTTCTCTAAGGAGAGGAAAAAAAAACTTTTGATAGTATTTTGTGTTGAGCTGAAATTAGTCTACATTTAGAGAGCAAGTGTCTTTTGTGAAATAACAATTGTATCATTCTGGCCTATTTTTATTATATAAATAATCTTTTTGATTTTCCATTGACAGCAAGTTGGGCTAACACATTACACACATGTATATTTATGCATGTCTATTTCATCCATAACATCAAAAGTGTAATAATGTGAAGACTAATAATATACTCAACGAGTTTAAGTCCAGCTCTACCACCTGCTGGCTGTGGGATGCTGAGAAAGCTATGTAACCAATTTGTGATTCAGTATCAACTTGTGCAAAATGGGGCTTAGGAATAGTATCTATCTGAAAGGGTGGGAGTAAATATAAAAAGAGTTAATATATTTAAAGCATTTAGGACAGCACCTGGTTATAAAATAAGCACTATGTGTTTGTTGTTATGATTTTTAAAATTCAGCATGGGAAAGCATTTAATACAGATATGGACATAGTAAAAATAATTAATGGTGCTATGAAATGAAAAGTGACCTAAAAAGAAACAAAAATCAACTATTTAAATGAAGAAAATGAAATATATAAGTATGGTTAGTTAAGAGGTGGGAAGAAAGAGAAGGAAAAGGATCACATATGGGAAACAAATCTCTATAAGGATGCTAAGTACTGAGGTGTGTGTACTGCATTAAAGTGAGTGTTCACTTAGACAGAACTGAGACTACTCTGTTAGGCTATAAACATAGGTATTAACTCTAACATAAATTTTCCAAGATTTTTGTGACTCAGGAGACTGAGGTCGTGTTCCCAGCTCTGCCATTAACTATCTGTAAAATCTAATACAAATACAGTTACCTTTTAATGTTTCAGCTTCTGTTAAAATATTCTCATTGTAAAACCATGTATTGAAAAAAGACTATTTTGAATTTATTTATTAAAAATACAATTTTTATCAATTAAACTATATGGTCTCTAGGATGCTGCTATGGCCTGAATATGCCTCCACCCCCACCCCCCCACAAATTTGTATGTTGAAATTAATCCCCAGTGTAATGGTATTTGGTGGGGCCTTTGGGAGGTAATTAGGATTAGATTAGTTTATGGGGGTGGGGCCCTCAGGATAGGATTAATGCCCTTAAAAAGGGATGAGGAGACAGGAGATCTCTGTCCTGGCCATGTGAGGATACAGCAAGAAGATGGTCTTCTGTAAAACAGAAGAGGAAGAGGGACCTGGCCAACCACCTGACCATACTGGCACTCTGATCTCAGAATTCCAGCCTCCAGAGCTGTGAGAAATAAATATTTGCTGTTTAAGCCACCTAGTCTATGATATTCTATAATAGCAGCCCAAGCAGACTAAGAAAGAGGCCCCCCAGTTCTTTGATTCTAATATACCCTAAAACATAATATTAGAAATTCTAGTTTTTCCAGCCAACCCAAGCAGACTAAGAAAGAGGCCAGTTCTTTGATTCTAATATACCCTAAAACATAATATTAGAAATTCTAGTTTTTCCAGCCATTACTAACTTAGAGGACTAAGTACAGTGCTCCTGAAGGCCTAAAAGAACTCAGTTCCAAGATGAAACAGCTTGTTCAGGAAATCACTATCTATACCAACAGTCACATGAAGAAAGCATTTACAAATTGTTCTGCTAATGTGTATGCCTGGAAGTAGCTCCACTCACATTTAAGAAGCATCAGCATATGTAAAAATAAACTCTCAACAGACTCTGAAAGGCTAGTGCCTCTGCAGGTCATTCAAATTTTCACCCACTTTACAATAATAATAAACAAATCACTGTGCCCATTAAGTAGGCACTTCAGTGTAGATAACAATGTTATTTCATATTTATATTAATATTTTGTTCTAATCATGCTTATTTTTATTTCAAAATTATCCCGATAATTATTGGTATAACATTATTTGAGAATACTCTTGCTTTCCTTTTTTTTTTTTTAAAAAAAAACCAAACCATCATATAACAGTTTTCTACAGGCTGGAAAGGTCTCAGGGTATTTTATCCAATCCTACTTCCCATTCACATTTTCTGTTAATTCCCTGTCTCTCTCACCAAGCTCTCTCAGTTCTGTCCAATAATCCAGTCCCTGGGTTGTTCTATTCTCCCTTCTCTGAACATGTCACTGTTAGTTGTCTCCAGGTATTTTATTAAGGCTGTGTCCTTTGCCTAAAATTCTTTCCTTAACATCAATTAATCCTTCAGGATCAGTTAAATAGAATATGAAAATTCCCTTTCCCTGTCTATTCTCATCTGAAACTAATCTTTCTCACCCCAAAACATTTTTTTTCATTCCCTTTAGGATACTAAATAAAAGTTCCTCATAGTGTTGTTTATTGGGTCCAGGTAATACTTTAAAAATTAGTTTATAAAGATAATAACAGTTTTTTTGTTGTTGTTCTCAATAGAAAAGATAACTGCAAATTTTGAACACTGAATAAATATTAAGAAAGAAATCAAACCAAGGGATGGATATTCTTTTCTTTGTCTCCCTTGTGAGACAATGAGCCAATATTTTCCTTTGAAGGGAAACAGATGAAAAGCAGAGAATGTGAGCCAGTCTAGGCAATTACCTGGCAGCCACTTTAGGACCCTGTTAAGCAAATATTTCCCAGGTCTATTTTAGAGTATAGAGCAGTGCCTACAGAGCTCTAGTATGGGCATTTCCACCTGATTTCTAGAAATATATCTTTTATTTACCCACATGAAAAAAATAAGTTAACATGCTATTAGAAATATATACATTTTACATTTCTGAAGAACTGTACACACTTTCAGTAGAGGAAGCTCAAGGTGTATGTTTTTGAAACATTGAACTGTCATTTCAAAACAAATCTCTAAGAGTCAGATCTCAAAGATCTTTGAAAACTATTTTTTCCATCTTTTCATGGAAATAGTTCCTAAATAAGGTATGCCGAACTTTTTAATCTGCTTAGAGAAATTTTGATTTAATTTTGGAAGATTATTCTGGAAAGGTTTACTTTGTCAAGTAAGTATTTATTGTTTATGATATCCAAGATACTAAGCGAGGGGGTTCATATAAACTTTGTCAATTGACCTCATAGTACCTTGTGAGGTATACATTATAATCTTAATTAACAATAAGCAAACAGGCTTAGAGAGTTTGTCAACTATTGAAGATGACTCATCAGAGCACGGATTAGAACACAAGACAGACAGATTACAAAGACCATATTCTTTTCACTTTCTTCCGTATGCCTCCTACCAAAATGTGTACTTAGCAGAATAAAATGCTGTACTGACTTCTTACTTTGTTCTATGTCTTAAGTTATTCTAAGCATTGGTTTCATTTTGAAGTTAATAGAAAATCCATGGTTAGACACAATCTGAATGATGCAGAGAAGATGAGAAACAGACCTACCCTAACTATGTCTCTTTATAATTTTCTGTTGATACATAAACTTCAGTAGAGAAATCTTGAATCCAATAACTTTGGGAGAAAATCTTTAATCCATACTGAAATTTAAAGTAGTTAAGTCAGCATTTATTTCTTTGATTTGGAATATGTATAAATATTACTAATGCTTACACATTTACAGATGTCAATAATCTAAAATCACATTAATTTTATACTGTTTTTATTTTCTCCAAGACATTTAATTTTAGGGGCTAGCATAGCTGAAGTTTTCTCCTGTAAGACAAAGTCCTTATATTTCTATCAATAAAAGAAATATGCTGAATATATGATTAAATAAAATATATCATTAAACATTAATTTTCCTAATTTATTTAGCATTTCTAATGTGGCTACTAGAGAATTTAAAATTACATATGTGATTCACATTATATTTATATTGTACGATGCTGATCCAGACCAATTCTATGAAGATCATAAAGCAAATTTGAAAGCTTCTATTGTAGCCTTGGCAGGAAAAAAAAAATAATTTCCAGTAATTCTAATTTCATTTATTTAAAAAAAAATTACATTTACTCACCTGGTTACCACTGGCAAATGTATTCAGGCCTCCATAAGGAAATTATAGACATAAGTGGTTTCTCACCTCTGCTCTTGCAATGTAAAGGTGGTTATAATACCACCTCCTAAAATGTAGGGGTGCTTTGCAGATTATATTCTCCCAGTAGTATAATCTCTCAGTAGTAGTAAATATAAGCCATGAAATATAAGGGGCACTTTTCCTATTATGTTATTAATTGAATTGATTTGCTTTTCTCAAAAGCTTCATAGAAAGGATCTCTCTGTAGCACCTTGGCTAGTTTTTGTCCTAAAGAAAAGATGACAAATGAGTAGCGCAGAAGCCCTCACTCACTCTAAACTCCCAAAGCTGTAACAGATTTTTATCAGTTGTGCTGGTCTTTTGTGCTGCTTCATGCACTCTTTCTTACTGAGCTCTGATGAGACCTCATGATCCCTTCCTACATATGGCCACTCCAGATCTAGTAGGGAGGGCTCTAGAAACATATTTGCCCCTAAGGTACTGGTAGAGACGTGAGTGATAAACAAAAAGTCATATGAAAAGTTTCACTTTAATTTTCGGTTAGAGTACAATTTTGGCTCCTCAGAATGGTAGATGGACTGCATATTTGGGAGGGAATGGTGAAAGATTGTCAGGAGGCACCACATAAAGCATGTGTTTATCACATGCTTTTCAGAAGTCATAAACACACTATATTTGTTATCTTCCAAATGTATTATGTTCACTTATGCAACTGTTATTGGCTTTTAAGTTTTATGTCTTAGATTGAAATTGAATTTATGAAATAATAGGAGGCCAAACATAATATGGTTCCTATTACAAGAACCCATCTATATCACAGTTCAAATCATGCCATTTGAAAAATGAACAGCTATACATATATAAAAACTGACATAACATAGGTTACAAGGTGGGTGCTAATCCTATTTCACATCATCAGTAACATAAAGGACTTTAGCCTGACTGCATAAGATGGCCCCTGATTAAAGCCAAATAAAAACAAATAAGTAAAGGAAATGGAGAGCTAAATTTAATTTTGCCAGAGTTAAATTCAATTATTCCATCTCTCAGTCTAGAACCACAATGGAGGGTTTTTCCCCCTTTTCTTTCATAATATTTACTATGTTTAGCAGAATCAAAGTTCCTTTTTTTAATGAAGTAGCATTTTTATGCCCTGTTCTCTGGAGTCTCTACATCTCCTATTATCTTACCAATTATTTTCTGCATCAAAACACCCTGCCTAAGTCATCTCACAGAACAACTCAAAATCAGTGCTATTCAATAGAAATATCATGTTAACCAAACACGTCATTAAAATTTCTAGTTCTCACATTTAAAAAACAAAAAGAAACAAAATACTAATATATTCACACAATGAACATAAAATTATTGGGCAATTTTTCATCTTTTTTCATACCAAATCTTTGAAATCGGATGCAAATTTTGCACTTACATCATATCTCAACCGAAATTAACCATATTTAAAGTACTTCATAACCACGATTGTCTAGTGGCTGATGTATTGCATAGCAGAGATCTAGATTATAGTTCTTCATCTTTTCTGAAAGGGCCTTTCTCTGAATTTGCAATCATCAGTGACAAAACAGCTCCATCTAGGTAAGCAAAAATATCTTGGTAGATAATAGATTTCATTATATATACAGAAATGGATAGTAGAATTACATCTCACCCTAGTGATTAGGTAGAAATTAGCCCTGACAACTGCTATTCTATAGAATCCTTAGGGGTCTTCTTTCCTAAATTGAAGTATATTCGTTAGATAAGTCACTATCCCCTCTGGACAGGCATAAAAACCATAATTCCAGATGATGAATAATTTTCCGATCTTTAAAGATGATAAAAACTCTGTATGGTAGGAAATGTGGTAACACAGGAAATATAATAATAAAGGAAGACTTTGTTCACTTAATCTCTATTATGTGAATGACTAATTTTTCTTTTCAAAAGAGTTACCAAAAATGTTTCTCTTTTCTAAGAAACTTACTACAGTTTTCTATTATAGCTTACCACCAATAAAATATTTCAAAATATATCTTAAATATTTCATTTTATTAGTCTGAGCTTCGGATCAATGCTACAGACTTTGAGAAAAATGAGAGAAAATAGGAACAAATTACAAACTGAGTGAAAAATCATGTTAATGACCTATTTAATAACTACACAGCACAGTCAAGAAATATAAGAATCAGAGCTTATTATGCTGATGATGTGAGGATTTAGAAGTAGACAAAGATCACTTAAACGACTGCTATTTATTGTTCATTAGCAATTTAAATTTCAAATAATTTTTATTTTCTGTCTTTGTCTTTCAACATATTTTTTCTAGTTAAAATATGTTCTCCTTTGTTTTCTTCAAATAAGAAAAACTCAAAACTAATTTCCAAGAATGTTGGTGTATTCTCTCCTTTGCATTTAAGGTAGATCAGTGCCCATAACAATGCTTTACCTTTTGTTATATTATTTTGATTTTTTTCTTTTTTAAATGGGAGTGCTTATCTCCAACAACTTACGAATTCAATAATAAATTAAGATCCATACCTAGTAATGATTTGGAATGCTTCCCATAACACCTAATAATATTTCCTATTATGCACTATGTTTACGAAGATGTTTTTGGTGGACTGAACCTTGTGAAGGGGCTATTTCCATAAACCAATGTAGTTAACACTCATATCACTACATTTTGCAATCTCCAAACATCCCACCTAACACTTCTACTAGGCATTTGTGATTACTAAATCACTTTGCCATTCATAGTGGAAGTGACTTGATGATGATTGTTACAGCATTGGGGTGAGGGACAGATAGGAAGGTAAAAATTGAGTTGGGGATAAGACACGGGGCACAGGAAAGGACACAGTCATTCTGGGTTATGTATTTGAATAGTAGTATTGCCTAGGTACAACATTGTTAATCCAAAATTTGGTGCTAACTGACAAGACAGGCTCATATGTTTACCTTCTGAAAACTTAAAGACAGATATTTGTCAAGATGTCTCCTCAAGGAACAGGAGAAAGAATATCCTTTGGTTTATTTTCTTTCATGTTTTATTTAATTTCTGAAATTTTAATCAACCTTTTCTATTCTCATAAACACAAATAAACTAGTGCTACAAAATGATAAATTTGAGCATTGAAAGATTTACTAAATAATCATTTTTAAGGCTGGATACAATAAACAATACTAAAAAGAACTTCCAATTTGACACGATAATTAAGAAACTATTTTATTGACAATATCAATTATCACCCACAAATTTAGGAGCAGCAGCACTAATAATCTTCCTCAAAAATAATATTATAAAACGATTACACAGATTACAGAATAAGAAAACTGTAGATCAAAGTTATTTTTAGGTACCAAATTAGTTTAATCATAAGCATCCTACTTCTTATACTATCTTTCCATGTCATCGATTTGAGTAAATGAACCATAAAAACCCATCAATATAGGGCCGGCCTGTGGCTCACTCGGGAGAGTGCGGTGCTGATAACACC
>NW_007730541.1:43297-74497 GCF_000696425.1 Galeopterus variegatus
AAAAAAAAAAAAAAAAAAAAAAAAAAAACATCAATATCAGCTTTAATGTGGTTTTCTCCTGCAGGGTTAACAATAAGCTGTGACAAAATACTTTCCATCATTGTATTATTTTGGTTTGTGGATGCTGTTAGTGAAAGGATGATATAACCGTGTTCATAAAGCAACTACATAAGGAGCTGAATTTCTGGGCTACAACATCTGAATCTATGTTTTTCTTATTGCTTGGTAGCTCAAGGCCCATTAACATTTCTATCTCAATCTAGTTAAAAGTTTACAGCTTTGAAAGGCAAAAAGACTCCAAAAGTAGATCGGGGATACAAATTAATAAGTGTATCTCTAAATCTGTTTAGTCATCTTTAAATAAAATATTTCAATAAAGAATAGAAAAAACTAAAGTTCAGTGGATCCTGTTACACAGCAATACAGCTATGGAGAGTTACTGGAAATCTATAAATTTAGCTTTGTGAAAATGTTCCAAATTCAGGAGAGTAATAGATCTATGAGCATTAAGTGTGAATGCAGCATTTTGGACATTGTATTTACTGAAATATAATAGAACATTAACCACAGAATAGTAAGACTTTAATAAAACTGATTTTTAGTTTGAGAAAATATATTAATACTACAAAACTATAAATTTAAGCTCTGGAAAGATTTTTAAATGATAGTTTTAAGACACCTTAACAAAAATTAAAATGATAGTGTATTATTGAGTCACTAGAATAATGTCAATAAAGCAGAATAACATTTATCTTTTAGAAATAATGGTAAAATACATATAAAAAACATAACAGATAAAATATCCAATTCATTACATTGATAATTTTGTAAATTTATATTTCATTGTAACTTAAACTGAACGTATATTTTCTCATCACAACTCTCTTAAATAAGATGATTTAAAATTTAAAAATAAATGCTATTTTCATTGTTTGAGTTACTTTATGTATTTATTGTCTTTGAACACCCAATTGTAATAATCTGATAGAATAAAGTTTATTAATGTATTAATTATTCATTAATACTAAATTAAACAGTACCAATAAAATATACTTATACTCTATTATGTATGTGTATTGTATTAAAATTTATTATTGGCAACAAAAATGATGTTGAATACATGTGTCACAAAAATTGAAACTAAAAAAGAAACGGGATACTTATACTCTATTATGTATGTGTATTGTATTAAAATTTATTATTGGCAACAAAAATGATGCTGAATACATGTGTCACAAAAATTGAAACTAAAAAAGAAACGGGATATGCAAATTCTATTAAAATATTTCAAGAATTAATTTCCTGGAGGCCATTCTACACAAACACAGGAAGAACTGCAAAACTCTATTTCACAGGCAGGAAATAAGATAACTTCATCAGAGAACAAAATTGTGAAATATGTATAATAAAACAAATTAAATACAGTACTCTAAAACTTTGTATCCAATTGGTAATATGACCAGATATACACACACTTCCTGAAAATAAACCATTTGCTTATGTTTTGAATGCTGAAGCCTGAAGAATTAGCTGGAAGTTTTCGCCTTCTTTTTGCCACTTCCCCATCCACCACTGAGTTGTACAGGATTATCACGGAATGATATACGTTCTTTTTTAGAAGGTCTTGTATTTGTTATCACTGGTGCAAGTATTTCCTTAATTGAATAACCTAGACAGTGATATTAAATGAATACTTTCACTTAACATGATCCAAGTAAAATTATATTTTAAAATTAAAAAAAAAATTAAGTCAAAAACATGCACTGGAAAATTCTATGAAATCCAAGTTTAACAAAAGTATCTTTATTGAGTTTGTTTGTTTGCAAACTAATATAATCAAAAATTGGTATAAATTGTGTTTAGGTTAAATAAAAGGAACTAACTAAAAAAAAAGTTAAATAGATGTAACAGTTTCCTTCTGTCCACAGATTCAAATGCCCATGGTATAGCAAGACAATAAAATGATAAAACTTTTTAGTTTTTAGATTTTTTTTTTATATTTTCATAAATAGTTGAAATTTTTATAATTGTTTATATGTTTTATAAATAATGCATATGTTAAAAATTGTCTTAGAAGCAATCCTACTGGATTAAGGTCTTCTTCAGAAAAAAGAATTTTTTTAAAAAGAGAAAGTGTATCAGATCTAGCGTCTAAAGATATTCATGGGTTTTAGCGTGGCTGCATGAAATACACCTTTGTGACTCTATATAGGTTACCGACTTTCTCAGCCTTAGTTTTATAAATGAAGGAAATAATATGTGTCTTATCAGGTTATTGTGAAGATTGCCTTTCTGGTTATATTGCAATGGAAGTAAGATCTATGAGAATGCTTTATGCACAGGTGCTATAAAGCAGAAAGAATTTTTATACTCAACAAGTTAGAAATTATCCCTAGAAGAATAACAAAACTGTTAGAGGTTAAAAGCAAATAACAGTCATGAGTGGGATAGTGGATTAGGAATGTTTTACTCGGCAAGACCCCAGATATCATATCAAGAATAGTATTAAAAAATTACAATCATCTGTTTTAAATCCCCTGAGGATTAAGCAAGAGCACAGTGCTGTATCTGTGGGGAAAGGGTTTGAAACACAGCAGAGTGAGGCATTCCAGGACTTCCTCAGTATTGGCTTGAGGCAAAGGTTCAAACCACATGATTGTCCATTGTGATGCTTTTGTGCTTTAGTAAGTTTAGGAGAAAAATCTAATTTTTTTGAGATTAATACATTTCCAACTAAAATTTTAAAAATTTAAAAAATATATGTCCAAACAGAAGAGTTAGCAGACATTAGACCATTTGTAGAAATTGGTCTATTGCATTTTGGCTTTGAATATCACAACTATAAGTAGGAAAACAAATTCAAGCAAGTTAATGAACCTCCCTAAAGGGAGCCTATTTTACCTTTCGGTCTACAAAGAAATTACAGAAAAGCAGGAAAAAAGTTAAAAGCTATTGTTTTAAGAGAGTGTATGAGCAACAGAAAGAAGGTAACACCTATGGCTCCAGGCTCAAGTCTGTAATGGAGTTAGACACAGAACAAAGCTTGTGAGTTTAGAGACCTTCCCAGCTGGCACTTGTGAAGGCAATCTCAGCAGAGAGAGTAGGAACTAAGAGAGGTGCCAACTGAATTTGGCTTCCATATGTGAGCCAAATTTATCCTGCATTAAGCTACATCCTGTAAGTTAGGAGTCCTTTGTGAAACTGCAAGAACTCTTTCATGCAACGGAACTATTACTGTGCTTAAAAGTGAGAATTTCCTAGATGATAAACTAGTGGCCCAAAAAGCAGTTAAGAAAACTCTTCCTCAATATTTATCCTCCTTCTACTTACCATTTATATGTCAGAAACATCTAGTTTAACTTTTTCCCCCTAAATAATTGAGTGGAATGTCTACGTTGGTCCATTTTAAACAACAATCACAGTAACAGCAAACCCTCACCTCACTCCAGCAGTAAAAATTCTTAGCAGGGTGTCTGAGAAATGAAGAGCTATTGGGATAACTTTACAATTCAGATATATTTATTTAAGATAAAAAATAGAGATTAATAAAAGTGTAAACAGATCTTCACAAATAGCCAACACTTAAAAATGTTTTGTTCCAATAGAGAAAGCTCATTCAATTTCCTTGCAAGCATTATCCAAGGTAATAAGTAGAAATAAGTATGTATTTTAAATTTAATAACATAGTTATTCAATTACCTAGCTAATTATTTGTTAATAATATTTTTGATGAAACTATTTTAGTATAAAAATATATTATTTAAAATCTTTATTCTTAATAGAAGCTTTTTACCAAAGATGACAAGTAACATGTAAGAAGAGTTGCACTTTCTGTACAAAATATTGAAATATTTATAGATAATTTCATATAATTCTAAAATAATTGTTTTGAAATGAAATATGTTGAATTGCATTAAAGCATGACTTTTCTTTAGACAAAATTCTCTTTCTCAACAGTGTTTGTGCATTCTAAAAGATTTTTCTACCGACTAGAAATTTACCATATGGGACAATTTTTCGCTTATAGTGTTCTGTTGCCTTTGTTATTTTGAAGCTTCTGATGTATCTTTAAATCTTTTTACAGTTATCCACAATGTAACCCTGTACTTTAAAAGGAAGTTTGTAAGAGTTTTGTTTAGTGTAATTCTTTCAGCAAATAATTACAATTTTAGAAATATATTGTTTGATATTACAAGGCATCTTTATAGTAATTTTGAAGTACATTTTCAGTGGAATAAAAACGCTATGGGAAATTAGCCTTTAAAATAACAAACAAATGAACATAGAGTGTTTTTTTTCAAGACAATATTTTAGGTGGGATTAAAAGCTTGAGTTTTATTGTTTTGCTATGTGTAAATAAACAATTTGAGGAGTAAGTAATATCACTTATTCTTTCATTGCATTTAGTGAGAGTCTTTCTGTTATATAAATTTTCAAATCACTAGATATATAGAAGATAAATTGAGGAGTAAACACCACATCTATGAAGGAATCATATATTGGCATTCATTGCAAAGTCATTACTTTGTCCTATGATTACTCTAGAAATGAAAAAAAAAAGAAAAGAAAGAAGCAATTTAATACAGTCAATGTGTAATCATTCTAAAATTACTTACCCACATGAAAATAAAATAGCAAGAGAATCGTGCCTCAAAAAAATTAATATTAGAGCTAGATCTACTGATGGGCTCCTGGAACAACAAAAACATCACTAAAGCATCTTTGACAGTTTTTCTCTGTTCTGCAAAATTACTGTTATAGATTCTTTTTTTAAACAACAGTTTGCTGCATATTTACAGGTGAGCATAGAAATCAACCAATCTTTTACATATGTGCTGAAAGTATGTCTTGATGAATAGGCTCTATTTTCTAAGAAATCATTTCTTTGCTTTATAATCTGTGCTCTGCCCAAGATCTGTTCTAGTTCTTTAACAATTTCTTGTTGTTGTTAAATCATTGGTTCTTTAACAAATGTCAAGGTCTCCATATATTGTGTTTTGATAAGTAATTTAATATGTAGAATGCTTTGAATGTCTCTCCTGGTATGTATAAAAATACTGTTAAGCAGGTCAAAATAGAAATCTCATTATGTATAGAAATACGTCATTGGATTTTCATCGCTATACCCAACACTATGTGTCTGGATGTAGAAACTATTTCAAAGTCCTTCCTATATTTTATTACTTAACAGCAGATACTGCATAAGTAAAGCATGAAGAAAAAAATTCAACATTTTAATGAAAGTCAGAGCAAATTTTTAGCAGCAAAGCATTTACATCAATTTAAGTGCTGTGAATGAGTTACACTGGGCAAGTCTGGGATTGAGGTAAATATTACAATGTTCAAATAACAGTTGCTTTTTAAGGTCATTGCTATGTCCAAACTTGAATTATAATCATCATTTAAAGGGAACTTCAGCTACATAAAACAAAGTCAAAGGCTGAGAATAAAAATAAATATCAAACAGGTTGTTATACCATATTTAGATTTCCTTGGTGTAACATAGTGATTTTGCTTGTTTTCGAGATTGTTTTCAAGGTTTCTCAATGACTAACTTTTTCTGTAAGTTATAAAAATATTAATGAATTTCTATTTCTCAAAATCTCAATAGAACAATGACAGTTATTATTCTTACTCAATGTTTGAGACATTTAAATTAAAAAGTTAGTTAAGTTTGGTATACTTGATAGCCACAAAAAATCCACAGTATTTATTATTAGTGTTAATAATATGCTTTTTAAAAAAATGAAAATGTGCAACACATAATTTTTGTCCATGTACATTTATCTTGAAAAAAATCCATAAAACAAAAAACAATAATTGCTAGTGATCACAAAAGCTAATACATATATAGGGTTGGAAATTTTAATAGAAGTATAGGTTTTTACTTTTGTAGTATGCCTGTTTATCGACCTTTTATAATAGCTACCATGCATATCTGATATTTGAATCTTTAAGGCTGCCTTATAATGTGCACTGTTTTCTCTGTTTTTATGTTTAATGCACTACTGTATTGATTTCTTCTCAAAGATACCTTGTGGCCATGTCTGCACAGACAAAAATGGCTATGATGTGGCATTAAAAATGTGTTGCTGAAAACACTGTCTTGCTCCTGTAAATTCTATGGGTCTTATACTAATATTGCTTAACATTGTTTTCATTATTTTTCCTGGAGGGTTTTTTCCTTTGAATGACTTATTTTTGGTTATAAAATCTAAATAGGCTTTTTGATTTGTTTCAGAATACATTGGCTTTCCCTCCTGTGGCCTTTAAGTTACCTAAAATAATTCTTTCCATTGATAACTATTATGTACAACTCTGTTTATTGTAGTTTTCCTGGCTTCCCACCGAAATAGTAGATACATATTGGTCATTTAACTAAGTTGACTAGATAATCAAAAGTATAACTCAATAAGTTAAGAGGAAAGATTCTCTTTAGAACCTACCTAGATCATTCATTTTTCTACTGCACACAGTTGGTTCTAAAAAGAACTTCTAAAAATCCGGTCACATATGAGCATACTTCAAAAAGTTCATGGAAAAATAGAATTCAAAGATTATATGAATCTTTCCATGAACATTTGGAAGAACCAAAAAAGTCCCATTTTTCTTGAGAATTTGGGAAAGGTCTGTTTGCAAAATCTTCAATAAATTTTTAAAAATGTCCTCTTCAGGACTGTCTTCAATTTCTACTGGATTTGTAATTTCAAAACAATGGCATAAATAATGGTAATAATGAGAACATTTTTTACCCTTGATTGATATACATATTAGTTTGAAACAAACCAGTTCTTATATGACACTATATCTCAACTTCTAATTATCTTCTCTCACCTCTCATTTTCCTTTGTTAATTTTGCCAAAGTAAATTTTAGCAAAATATGTGTTTTAAGCAAATTCCAAAATGTTTATTACTGAGCAGTTTCCTTTAGAATATAAACATTTAAAACACAAATTAGATTTTCAGTATCACTTGGGGTCTTTCAAAACTGTAATTTAAAAATCTTCCTTTTTATTCACACATTCATTCAACATATATTTGTTTGTGCCTATTACGTGGCAGACACTGTTCTGTGCCTGCCTATTGTTGGAGCTTTCCTGTGAACTTTCTTCTGTGAGCTGAAAAATATTAATAATTGTCATATTGTAGTTGCTTTCCATTTGACTCTATTCTCTTAATTTCATCTTCATAGTCCTCATATGGAACTTGTATAAACAAATACTTATTTCCACATTCCCAGATAGTGAAGACTTGTGGATAGATTTCTCAAAAAATTTTCATGGAAACATTCATTATCCCTTTTCATGCTTATTAGTTCTTAGCAGAGAGACATTTGGCAGCAATAGAAAGGACTAGCCTGAGGACTTATTATATTATTGCACTTCAGTTTCATTCATTGGACAAATGCGTTTCACATTTAACCATACCCATTTATTTTTGCACATTAGCTAGTGTAAGAAATTGGTTTGTAAGCAACAATAACAATAACAACAACAACAAAAAAGTCAGAGTAAAACAGTTTATTTAAGAAATAAAATGGTCATAAAAGGAGTAAGAACTAAAATATTACAGTTAGAAACATGATGCTTTAATCTGTTATCAATAGAGCATGCATGGATTCTGTCCTCAAAAATGTTAATTTTTTCACAAATAACAAATGTAGCTGACATATGTACAACTTTTTTCACGTAAGTACAGAGGAAATTTACCTTTTTTCTAGATGATGTCAACTGATGTTAAAACTAGCTACTGTTTTAGATCTGTAAACATTATTCTGTAGTTAATAATAACTGCTATTATGTGCCTGGAAACACTGTTAACTGCTTCATTAAGCAGTTTCAGATCTTTGAAACAGACAGTATAAGCTGTTAAAGGACATTAAGGCAACAACTATTTATTGTGTGTCTATTCTGCTAAGAAGTAGACTTTTAAAATTAATCTATATTACGTGAGTCCACTAATTGTGTGAACGTGCTCTTGGTGTAATAGTAATTAATGTTCATTATCCAGTCCTGGTTACTATAATATTTTAAGGGTTGAAATATTAATGTTAATGTGTTTGTTTAACTAATGGGCAAAGTTCAGGGACAAAATATTAAGACCTAGCAAAACTGTATTTTAAAATTTCTGCCCCAAATTTCGGATCAAGAAATGTCAAACAATGTTTTAAGCAATAATAAAAGAGGCTTGAAGTTTAAAATTTTACATTGTTAGAGACCAACTTTTGCTGACCAAAAAATAATAATAATACATAATGAGATGTGGCTGTGGCTTCTTTACTGATATGTTACTTTGAATTGAATACTTTAAATAAAAAACAAAAGGAGATTTTAAAAAAAACAAATTTTATTATGTATGGAACAAAGAAGTTTGACTTAGGTGCAATTATTTATAACATCTTATTTTTCCTTGTTTTTTTCTGGGGAAAAATACAACATTCATAGAAGGATTGAAGTTTAAGTCTTTTTAATGGGAAATATGAAAGTCAATTTTTACTTCTCCTACAATGAAATATTGTGACAATTGGCATAGAGAGTGGATATTAAGCAATTATTTTATTAGAAGATTTTTAGGAAGAACACCATCACTTCCAAGTGTGCCTATTAAAATTATTACTATAAACCATATATTTAACAATATCTTTATTGTGCATCTAGCATCAACACAAAACCGAATAACTGTTTTTTTTTTCCCATCAAATCTACTAAAAGAGTATTGTGTGCTTATTGCCTGTATTTCTTATCAGCCATTTCCAATTCAGTTCTCTGCCGACATCAACTAACTCACGTGACTTTACTGAAGATGTCACATTGAAGGAATAGCAGGGACTGAGAGTCCACTACGTCCCAGCCTTTGGCTCCCACTTTATATCTGCTGTATCTTCAGTCCTTATTACAACTTTGCAAGATACATTTCATCACCCTCATTTTTAAAATGAGGAAACTCAGGCAATAAAGTTAAATTATTTGCCCAAAGCCACGTGATAGTAACATAATTAAAACTTAGCTTTACATGACAAAGGTTTATTTTTAAAAAGTCAATATTTTGTTTAATATTCAGTAATAAAGTATCCCTCTAATATTATTGTTCCATAAAGAAAATCATTAGAAAAACAAATTTCTAATTTGAGATGAATATCAGTTTTTGTATGCCTTGGAATGGAAAGACATGCCCATTACCTGAAAATGATGCCTATGAAACTAAAAATGAATAAAAATGATCAATGAAAAACAGTGCTATTTTCAATTTTCTTAAGTGAAGAAACTGAAGACAAAAATATTCCTATATCTACATCCATCCATCCATCTACCTATTTATCTCATAACTCCAACATGTTTTTTTAAATTTAGGAATTATTTTATCAAAAACTTTTTTCAGACTCTCTTATCATTTACTTTTTTAAAAAGGTACATAATCCTTAAGTTTAATCTCCATGAATTTTTACATGTGTATCCATCCATGTAATCACCACTCAGATCGAAATACAGAACAGTTCCAGTGCCCCAGAAGGCTCCTTTTGTCCCTTCCCAGTCAATACCCCTGCTCCAAGGGTGACTTCTGGCCAGACTAATATTGCCACAGATTAGTGTTTTCTGTTCTTCAACTTCATATAAATGGAATCATATAGCATGTGCTCTTATGCACCTGGCTTCTTTCATTCAACATTATCTCTCTGAGTTCCATCACGTTTTGCATGTAGCTATAGTTTGCTTTTTGCTGTTGCTGTGTAGTATTCCATTGTACAAATGCACCGCAGTGTGTATATCCATTCTCCTGCTGATGGGCATTTGGTTGTTTCTGGTTTGTGACTCTTATGAATAACACCGCTATGTGCACATTCTTGTACATGTCTTTGGTGGACATAAGCACTCATTTCTCTTCCGTGTATCCCCAGGAGTGGAATTGCTCTGTCACAGGCAGATGTATGTTTAGCTTTAGGAGATTCTGCCAATTTTCCACTGGTTGTTCAACTTACACTCCCACAGTCTCACTGACTTTCTGTTTACCCCTCAAGTTCTTTGTAAACTTGATGCTACCAGAAATACTAACATTGTTCAAAGAATACTCTTATATTTGAGTGATTTTGGTTCTATTACATGAACACATACTTTAATAAAATAACATCAATTAGTAGCATCTCCTTTAAAATTTGCAAAATTAGATATGGAATAGAAGAGACTTCTACATGTCACTTAAGATAGTATGTGAGGAAAATACATCCAATCTATATACCTATCTGCATTTTCTAAAGGTCAGGTACAAGTAAAATTAACAGATAATTAGTGAACAACTGAACAAAAGCTCCATTTGTTCTTTTTTATGTATAGCTTCAACCCTTATTAAAAAATACATGAGGGATATGATTAGACATAACCTTTACTCACTTTTTGAACACTATACACAGCAGAAAATTAAGCTAAATGTACAGTGTTTTTAACATCCAGCGAGGAAACCATTTATTTTTAAACTTGAGTTATGAAATGTAAGGTACCAGTAGGAAGTAGCAGAGCTGCCAAAATGGTGAAAATGGCAGTTAGAAATTTTGGAGTCTTAAAAAAGGTAAATTTCAAGGGAGATATCTGGTATCTTCAAGGGAGATATGTTAGGAGCAGGTGGCAAAACATTTGGAGAGCAACAAGGTGACAAAATGGGCAGATAAATCCACTGATGAAGCATCAGTGATTAGTATACATGCAAATTAAAATAAAGTAATGTACTTGTAATTATAAAGTTAATGTGGCAAGAATTAGGAGGTAAAGTTTTTTTATTTTTCTCTCTCTCCCTCTCTCTCCCTCTGTATCTTTATTTGTCTGTATAATCTATTGATCAATCACAGTTTTTGGCATAGTATTTTATGTAAAATTATAAATTTATGGTCCAAGTAAGAAACTTGAAAATATGAAAATGTCAGAGAATTATTGATTTTTCTTCCTTTAACGATAAGACACTATGATGAGAATGTTAGGGTCTGGCTAGCAAGAAATAATAAAGTATGAATATATTTTTTCATACTTTGTTTGTATTGAAACAAGTTCCATAGATGGTTTTGAACAACAGGTGCTAATTCATTACCAAAGCTATAATTCCCTAAAAGATATTAGGGGCCCCTAGTCTTGAGAGCACTATATGGCTTACACGTGAGTAGATTATTTTGGAATATTCTTAGAAAGAGTAACTGCAGTTACTCAGACTGTGATTTAGTATTGATAAGTTTCTAAAGAGCATGGCCCACAGTGAACCATGTGCTTAAGAACTGGGGTGTCTTTAGAGAATATACAACCTCTCACCTAATCAATTATCCTTACCATAGGAGTGAAAAGAGACAGCTGGAATCCACAAATTTTGGTCTTCCAGCATTAAGAATTAGTACTGCAATTCATTAACCCATTGTTGCATTGGATGGAGTTTATTATTAAGGCTTTCAGACAGAAAAGCCAAAGCTATTTCACATTAGAAATATTGCTGATCTTTTTTGAAATGCCATTAAATGATTTTTAAAATTTTTTGAAAATTAATTTAAACTCTACTTCAAAAAAATTGCAACGTTTACTATATTAAGTGTAATTAAAAGGCACAGAGACTGACCTATATTTTTTAAAAGTTCAGAATTTAGATATTTAATTTAATTTGAAATTAAATGTATAACAGAATAGTGCCTAATATATATTAGGTGCTCAATAAATTTTTGTTGAATAAAACAGTTACAATTAATATCCAGAATGTACAAGGAACTCATACAACTTTGCAGTAAAAAAACTCTCAAATAATCCAGTTAAAAAATGGGCAAAGGAGCTGAATAGACATTTTTTCAAAGGAAGACACAAATGGCCAACAGGTACATGAAAAAATGCTCAACATCACTAATCATCAGGGAAATGCAAACCAAAACCACGTTGAGATATCTTTTCACCCTAGTCAGAATGGCTATTATCAAAAAGACTGAGAATAACAAATGCTGACAAAGATGTGGAGAAGAGGGAACTCTGGTGGGATACTGCTGGTGGGTCTCTAAATTAGTACAGCCATTATGGAAAACAGTATGAAGATTTCTCGAACAACTACAGATAAAGCTGACATGATACAGCAATCCCACTTTTGGGTATATACCCAAAGGAATGGAAATCATCACGTCGAAGTGATACCTGCACTCCCATGTTCATCACAGCTCTATTTACAATAGCCAAGATATGGAACCAAAATAAATGTCCATTGATGGATGACTAGATAAGGAAAATGTGGTATATATACACAATGGAATACTACTCAGCCACAAAAAAGAATGAAATTCTGCCATTTGCGGCAATATGGATGAACTTGGAGAAAACTATAAGTGTAATAAGCCAAGTGCAGAAAGAAAAATATTGCATCTCTTCATTCATAAGTGGAGTCAAGAAAGGAAGGAAGGAAGGAAGGAAGGAAGGAAGGAAGGAAGGAAGGAAGGGAAAGAAAGAAAGAGCACAATAAAATGTTGAACTTTCAGGAGAGAACAGACCTATAGTTACTAGAAATGGGAAAGGAGGAGTGGGAGGGTGGTTAGGGAGTAATTGGGAAGAATAATTACAATTCGTAATGATGAACATGCTAATAATGTTGACTTGATCATCACATTCTGTACACAAATATTGATAGTCAACACTGTACCCCATAAATATGTATAATCAATAATAAATAAATAAATAAAAATTTTAGCAAAACAAAAAATCAACAACTAAATATTTACAGTAGAATAATCTTAAATTAGATTATTTCAGTAGGAGGAGTGTTTAGTTTTTGAATCACTTGTAGCTTTTTAAAATTCAACTTGATTTTATAAAATTGTGGTCATTTCTCACAGATGATGGAATTTTCTGATCTTTACTTGGAAAACATTTAAAGAAAAGATCTATTTTTTCCCCTCTCAGCTAACTGTGCTTAGCTAAAGCAATTACAGATAATTTAAACAATGTGTGAATTCTGGGCTGTTTAAAAGTATTCTGGCACTGAGAAAATTTTCAGTTACAAGTATGATTTTCATACTTTAAAACATCACAAATAATAGCATCTCTTGCTTTTTAATTGGGAAATCATTATATACAAAGTTTTATTGTTCTATTCGCAGATCTATGGAATTTGAAAGCTACAAGGATCCCTGGATCTCCTTTATGTTTTTTTGTCTCTTTTGTTTTTTTTTCCCCCCACTTGCTACATGAATCTAAAATACATACTTACATAAGTGTGTACTAGCAAACGAATTATAAATTTATGTATGAAGAACATCTTCATAAAAAGTAAATTTGACTCGATTTTCTTCTCTTTAGAAGAGATTCACAACTCGGACCAAATTAAGTCCTAACATTATTTTATTCACAGAATTTTAGTCTAGAAAATGTGTTTGAGGAAAATTGAGGAAAAGCATAAGAAGGCCTAAAATATGTGTGTCTGTGTTTTTGTGTGTGTTTATATTCATCTAATTTTCACCACAATATTCTCTTAATGGACAAACCAAACCTCAAATACCTCATCCAGTTCACAAAGACCATATTTGTGAAAAATGGGTTTCAAGTTCAAATCTAGTCTACTCCAAATTCCTTTCCAACATGCCAGTGTTCCTTTTATCTGGCTTAGTTGATGTAAGAGTTGCAAGTGATTTAACCATGATCACAACAAACTGGCGAAGAAAGAGCCAAGCGAGGACTATAAATTAGACTACCTGAAGTCTAAACACAAACACTTACCAACACTACACTCTCTCTCACTGTTAAAAAATGCAACTAGGATATTAATTATCCTTTACCTCTCTGTACTTCATAATTCCAGTTTAGTAAGATTATATGCAGGTACTTCAAAAAGTACATGAAAAGATTAGTATTATATTTTAATTCAATTTCTCCACGAGTTTTTTGAAATACCCTTGTATTATATGTTACGAGTCATTCCCTAGCTAATACTTTCCCTTAGTTAATGACAGTTTTATAGGCTGGAAATAGCTTTTAAACTTAGAAGAAAGAAAAAGAGAAAAGTAGAACAGCACTTTCCTGACAATTTTAAGCCTCCTTAAGTTTTTCCTCCATTTCACTCAAACAGATTTTCTTGACTAAAATGCTGGTGAATAAAATAATACTAGGATTTAATTTGGTACAAGCTATGAATCTCTTCTAAACAGAGAAAAAATGACTCCGATTTACTTTTTATGAAGATGTTCTTCATACATAAACTTATCATTCATATGCTAGTACACACTAGGGTAATTTAAAAAGTTCATGAAAAGATTTGAATTATCTGTTATTTCTATGTTTCCATGAACTTTTTGGAGTACCCTCATACATATATAAAAATTATTATATTGAAAAAGTAATTTAATGCACGCATATATGTCTGTTATCAGTTTAATACCTCCACAACAAATGCATACTTCACTACATGCTTGTGAAAAAAGAATTCCTTTAGGCATTTCTCTCTTAAAGCAAGAAAAATATTAAGCTTTCTCAATAGAGGATGCTGGAGGGACATTGCAGGAGAAAGAGACTTGCAATTTCTAGCACTGTTGGGGGTAAGTAGGCCTTATGGGTTTGAAAACCTCTGATACGGCCTGCCTGAGCTCCAGGCCTGGACAGGATTCCTCTGCATCCTTAAGCTTTGGCTAGATAACCTGTGCACATCCGCCTCCACAAGGAAACCTAAGCCTGCTGCACCTTTTGCCCTTACCAGGGCCCACTCTCACTGCATGTTTATACCACCAATTGCTAATCACCTGCTTCCCCTCCTGCACTCCAGAAGGCTGACTATGTTTGCCCAGTAACTCTTTGACCAGCTCTGGCATGGCTAAATCAGAGAACTTCTGTGCTATCCAGTGGCTAACTCATACCTTCTCCAAAGAGGTCTGAAACACTTTCAAGTTTATCCTTCCTTGGGTACACTCCCTCAGCCCTGGGTACCATGTAGAGTTTCCTTGTATTTTTATTAGTTGCTCTTTAATAAATAGTTCCTACATTAAACTACTTATATTCCTTATTTAACCTACTATATTATATTTATCTGCTGATTAGACCCAGACTGTCATAGTGTATATTTATGTAGAACATAAACTGCATGATAGCCAACAATATGCTGGTCTTGCTGAGCACTCTCTCCCTGTGTGATGCACAGAGCCTTCAAGGAGTACTCCACAAATATTTTTGAATGAACAAATGACAAGCTTGGCTTCAAATAGGCTGGATCTGTGGAAACATGTATCTCATCATTAGATTATTTGAAACACTCGCCTGAAATGAAACCCTCACTATATGGATAAATTGTAATATTTAAAACCTATAAATACCAGGATTTTGGACAGGTCAGGTACTCTTAGAAGCTATGGCAGATACTGTTGAATGTCTACCAAACAGGCAATGTTCTACCCATATTCTTTATCAGTATAGCCTGCCTCTCCTATGGAGCAAAAAAAAAAAAAAAAGATGATATTCTCTTTCCCAGCTCTTACACATCTAAAGCATCACTATATTCATGCATGTATGCATCCATTCAACATATGTCAAAGGGCCTACTGTATGCCAAGGTGTTTTTCTAGGTACCTATAATACTTCATTAAATTCCCTGCCTTCTTAGAACATACACTGCAGTGGGAGAGAAGAAACAATAAACAAATAATTAACATGAGACTCTTGTGGCTGATGAAATATGAAAGAAAGTCTGTTTAGGACTTGGAGAGAGTTTTTCCTCCCTGATACAGGTCAAGCCCTTCAAAATCCCATCTTCATGTTCATTAACTTTCATTCATAGAATGCTATTTATAATATACAACAACCTCACTTTAAAATATATCTGCAACCATTTATTAGTCTAAATCTCATACACACAGTTTGGAAAGAAGTCCATAGAATGTTGATGGAAATGTTTTTTCTTGTTTTATAGAAGACAATATCCGTTAAAAAATAAAGTGATATGAATATATCACAGGAGAGTGGAAACAATGGCTACATATTCATTTATTCTCTTAACATAAGTTCTCACTATATGCTAGGCACATACAATTCATCTTTGTATTTCCTTAAAGTCTTGTAGGAGTGTTTTGCATGTTGTAGGCCTGTAATCGCTTGCTATCATGATGCGTGGTTTATATAATACCTACAGATACATGTAATCATATTTAATTCTTGAGTTTGCTCAATGTGGGATTTTAAATGCATATTATGTATATAAACTCCAGCTATGCACAAATTAGATATTAATATCTACTTTCACTTTAGGTATTCCTGTTAGTCTCTCAATCTGCATAAAACATTGGGCATAGATATCTAGTAAACCTTTCTGCAGCTGATCTTAAGATTTCTAAAACACTAAGTTATTAAAAATTTAAAGAAACAAACAAAAAAAAGTTCATGTAAAGATTTCCATTATCTTTTAATTCAATTTTGCCACAAACTTTTTGAAGTGCCCTTGTGTCTATATTCTGTTTTACTGATTTTTTATGCAATTTATGTGGCTAAAATTAGATATTTATTTATCTGTTCTTGATTTCTTTTTATTGAGGACTTGTTGATTTACTTATAAATGAATTTGCCTTTGAAAAGTTTATTCATCTTCCTCCGTTGAAATTAATTTGATATTTGCATGTTCTTAGAGACTTCAGAGAGCTATTTCAAATAATTGTAGAGATTATAAAATGAAACATATAAATTTTAACAAGTTTTACATCTCCACTTTTTGTGAAAATTAGAAGACCTATTTTCTACAGAGTATTTTGTTCTTTATCTGTTATTCCGTTTATTATTTATTTGAACAAATAGATGTGCTTGTCCTTGTTATATTTAAAAAAACCCACTAAGTTATTTATAAAAGCCTTCATTAGTTACTCATTACTAGTAGAAAAGTTCAAGTCTTCAACTTTAATTTCAAACTTACCTAACACTAGGCTTCCTTTTTAATCCAATTTTATTTTGCATTGCTTCAGTTTGTGGAACATTTCATTCAGACAGACTTCTCAATGTCCCACAAGTACCCATTTATATTTCACCACCTGCCTTTGCTTAGATGGCTTTCTTTCTCTTCATCCTTACTTAAATCCAATTTGTCATTCTAGGCACAAGTCAAGTGCATTGCCTTCAAGAAGCCTTGCTTACTCACTTCAACCACATTAATTGCTTCACTTCTGAACAATACTTTTCTTCATATTCAGAAAATGTAGTGCCATATTAAAAAGGCTTAGCATACATTTCATGAGAAGTTTAGATATGCCCAGAGAAGGACTTGAGTAGGGGCTGATCGTTCACTATTAGAGAGGCATTGTGGATTCTCAACCTCTAGCTAACTGTGAAAATAGAGCATATCCTGGAAAGTGCAGAGATGATTAGAAGGAGGCACCTGGAAACCATTATCAGATATATAGTAAGGAATGAACATTCAATAAATGACTCTTGAATAAATTAATAAGAATGATATCAATTTATATTCTACTCTTTTATCAACTAAGCTATATATTTTAGTCTATGAAAGAATAAAAGGCAATATATCAACAGGTTTGAATAAGAAAAGATGGGTTAAAATTGCTGCTTTCCTTCGCTAATTATTTATGTGTAAAAATCAAATTAATTAAATACCCGTGTCTCATTTACATTAGCATTCAAAGAAAAATAATCATTATAAATAAGAAAAGATAATTACAAGTAATTTGTAAAGCTATAAATTGCTCTAGCAATAAAATTATTATTGTAATGCATACATTAAGTATTAAATGGAGAAACTGAGAAAACCAAAATCATTTAGTGAAATTAAATATTTTACCTAAATATTAGCTAAGTAGGGATTTATCTGGGCATATCCATTTTATAAATGGCATTTTTTGAATGAAAATGTAACCTGTTTCATCTTTTTGTAAACCATATGATAGATTAAAAATCTAGATAGCAGATGACTGCCTAGGCCTCTTATAAAGAAAAAAATTTAATAGGAAAAGTACAGAAACTTCAGGAAATTCTCTAAGAAAAGACAATATTTCTTTAGATGGCTGGCATGCTAAAAGTGCATATAGAAAAGGAAGACAATTCTGCTTTGGGGTTGTTTTAAAATTATGCAACAG
The DNA here is from genome assembly GCF_000696425.1 of Galeopterus variegatus. Taxonomy (NCBI): domain Eukaryota; kingdom Metazoa; phylum Chordata; class Mammalia; order Dermoptera; family Cynocephalidae; genus Galeopterus; species Galeopterus variegatus. Next base: position 61,354 of record NW_007730541.1, read on the forward strand.
AAACATAAAGTACAACAACAAACAATGAAAACAAAAGGTATTATTTTTCAAGCCCTTTATAATATGTTAGGCAATATACCACATGCTTTACATTATTTTTACTCATTTCTTCTTCACCAAAACTCTGCAAGATAAACATTATCATCCCTATTTTACAGATAGTAAACTCATTCTTAGAAGTTAAATAAATTATCCAAAGTCATACAACTTATATGTAATGGTGGAATTGGGATTTTAAACCCAATCAGATATCATCTGATTCCAAAGAATACATGTTACAATACTATAGCAACATTGACAGAGAAATATCTAGAAAAGCTCAAAGGCTCAGAGTTTCACAGCTGCAGCCCATAAACTACTCTCTAGATTTGGCTTGCAAAGCTAAAATAAATATTTTAACTTTAATAAGGTGACAAGTTTTGAGAGAGAGAGAGACAGAGAAAGCTGGAGGAAAAAAAGCTTTCAAAATACCAAAGCTGTAAGTGTCTGGCCCAGGGCCATGAAGGCCTAGAACCCAAGGACTATGAAGGTTAAAAGATTTCTATAAAATAATAGGCAAAGCCAAAAGTTCTGGTTAAGCAGCTATTAAGGGTAGGTTTCTTAAAGGCCAAACCAGTTAGTCCATGTTCCTAGATGCTTGAGACAGCTTAAATGATTCTTCTTTTATAGCTACGTGTAGGTGGCGATTGTAAAGAACACATTAAGCACTTATTTTGTGCCAAATATTGTTCTAAATGCTTGACATTTGATCCCAATAACAACTCTACAAGGTAGGCGCTTCTATTATTACTCCATCTTAAGGATTAAGTCATCATTCAAATCCAGGAAAGTTAATGTCAGAGCTCACACTCCTTAACATTACATTATGCTGATGCTATAGTAAACCAGTAACTACAGTAATTAAATAAGTAGTATTTTATTCATAATCATTTTGTTATTTAATAAGAACTCTATTTTTCTAAAGTGGTTTATCTTAAATTTTTACTTCATAAACTGGTTTAAAGATCAGTAGTGTATGCAGTAATGTCACTTATTAACAGATAATTGAAATTACAGTGAGAATAGCATTATTTCAGTTCCTTAGAGAATGGGTTAAGAAATGAACCTTATATAATAACCTTATGTACGCTAAAATCTATGATTCAATGTCACTGAAGTAAAAGATGATGCTTGCGTATTTCAGGATAGATGCTGATTTATTCAGCTATTTATGTTTTAACATTCAGATGACATATTATGAACTGAAGTTTTGATATTCTGTAAAGTGATAGGCAATTTGGGGGCATTTTTGGTTTATTTTTACCTACAATACTCCAAAGTGATATCATGTGAGTTTGTAACATGTGATGAGTAAAATAGATAGCATTATTCATTATTATGCATGACACAGATTAATTTCTTTTTAAATGGAATACATATTTTGGAAATTGATGTAATTAGCACATTATGTTAATGACTCAGAAAATGTATATTAGATGAGTAATTTTACTTTAGTAAATAAACCTACAATATTTCTTTCTCACCCATATTGACTAGAGCAACATTTCAATGACCAGATTCTATAATCGACTAAAGAAAATTCAAGAAATCTAAGAACTTTGAGGCCTGGGAAATATTTTCAAATTACACATCTTAAAATTATTATTTCAAAAAGAAAGTTAAAACTTATCAAAATAAACTTGCACACATTAATTAATTTTAACAGTTATAATCTAATAAAGCCCAGTACCTGGATGAAAAGGGGAAGTCAGAGAATTATTTGGAAATTTTCATTTTTCTGAAGAACACCATCTGGATCATTAAATTTTTCATATTCAGTCAAATATTGATTTTGTGTGTGTGTGTGTATGTATATACACATATATATGTAAAACTATAATATCAATGAGTAATACTTGATATAATATTCTTGAAAAGTACTTTTTCAAGAATAATTAATTATAATGAAGTGTAAGTTAATGTATAGACTTTTGAGTTTCAATATACTTTGAGGAAATTAACAAAACATAATATCAAAACATCTTTTTTATTAATGTGTCATAACATTTTAGAAGACATTTCAAAATCTCTAGGGTGTAAGTTAAATTAAGACTTTAAAAAATTAGGCTGTATTCCCCTGAAATACTACAAGATGTAGATACTTTTAAATGTTTAAATTTTTTCAGTTAATAACAGCAATATGATTTTTGTTGAAACCATTATTTATATATTATGTATGTAAAGAAAATTGTTTTTTCCAAAAATTAAAAGTAAAGATATGACAGGTTTACAAATATAAAATATTATTAATAAACATAAACTATCATGTATTTAATAGGAATAGTGTTTAACGACATGATTTTTTGACAGTATAAGATTATCTAAAATTCTGCTATTTTTAAAAAATTTCTTTTAAAATTAAGTTCACCTACAATATCTATTAAGTCAATGACAAAAGGTCAAAATACACTATTTTCATATATAAATCTAACTTCTTACAATTAGCCAAAAAACTTCTTTTAGAACTAAATGATCAAAGAATTCAGTATGATCCACAGGACTGAGAGAGTGGGAGAGATTGAATCACAGAATACAGTTAAAATAAAAGCTGATGCTGTTAATTTTAGAAATAATTTAATTTTTTTATATCAAAAAAGACATTTAAAGGAAGAAAAAAAATTCAAATACACATTTCTGGGCAGTTCTGGTTGCTGGCATCATACCCTACTATCTGTAAAAGAATTCTTGTTGGCATGAGGTTCCATCAATTCGTTTGTGATTTCTAAATTAATTCTGAAGGAAACCACAACTTACTTGAAGATCCCGCTGAGTGTCTATGTGCCTGATTTTTTTTTTCTCTGTTCACAGACAAAGCACTTCCACTGGTCATGGAAAAAAGGTCTAAATCCGTGTCTTCTCTGCTTACAAGTCTTGCCTGGGAGCAATGGGAGAGAATGTATACAATCATGAAACAAAATATGGCATTTTCTGAATGCAGCTCACATTACCCCAAATAAACAAACAGGCTCTGTCAAACAACCTTCTTCAAAATGATACCACAATCCTTTATTGCTGCCCAGGCAGAACAAATGCACTATGTCAAAGCATTTTTTGCAAATAAGATCTGATTTTAAAATTGAGGTTTGCTATTTGAGTCTGTACAACAAAAGAAAACATTTTAGTACTGTAATTTTGATGAAATCAATCTTAAAGTCAGCTGATGAAACTTTAAACAGCTTAACATCACTTATTTACCAAGTGTATTATTTAATTCTTATTCGAACATTGGAAATGTCATATTGGATTATTTTCTGCAATATTTATATTTTACTACTTATAAGTATTAGTCTTATCAATAAAATTCCCTGTAATGCTTTTCATGCCATATTTGCATGCTGCAAAGTCACAGACAACTTCTATTATCAATATAAAAATATTATAGGTTAAATCTAATTTTGGAGTAATGGCAAAATATAGAAATTTCGAGATATATTATTTTAAGAACATAAGGATTAGATCATTTATTTCACCTAAAATTACTTTTGAACTTTTATTACTACCTTAGAATGAACTCAATAATCAAAAGAATTACTTCTTCCTTACTAAATATTATTTTACATGATGCATAATGCCATAGTCAGAATTTATCAGGATTCAGCACTGAAGTGGGGGACAATGACAGGACGTAAAGCAAAGCAGCTTCAGAGTAGCTGGGATTTAACCCAAACCACAGTATGATTGAAATCTTGTGAAAGTGCATTATTCTTAATGTTGGATGTGAGAAAAAATTAAATAAAGCAAAATAAATATATAAAACCACCACTGTGGTTAAAAAGCTGTCTCCTTCCATATGATGAGATACAAGAACTCGAGGAACCAGAACCTAAAATCCATTTTCTTTCAAACATATATTTACCCTCCTACTGACATGCCTTCCTGTCACATTTCTCCCACTTTCACACACGTGGATTTCTATCTATCTATCTGCCTATATTTTCACCAATTTATCTATTTTTAACTGACAAAAATTATGTATACTTATTGTATACAACATAATGTTTTGAAATGTGTATACATTGTGGCATAGCTAAAATGAGCTAATTAAGATATATATTACCTCACATACTTATCATTTTTAAGTAAGCAAGTGTGGCTATTGCTGAACCCAAACTAGAACCCATTGTATAATATTAGTCTTTTCTTGATGAAACTGGCTGAGTGATATAATTGCATTGTCAAGAAACTTCAGAAGAAAACTGTTTTCAATGAAATAAATAAAAATTGGCTTCCAATTTGCACTTGTGATTTATATGAAAAATGTTACACAGTTTTCTGAAATTTATTTTAATTAGTACACAAGAGTACATGGCTAACATTTCCATTAGAATGGCTTTATCAATGTTAAGACTTAAAAATAACAAGTCAAGAACAAAGGAGAAATACCAAAGCAATACCACAATTTTGGTGAGACTAGTTAGATAACAAGGAACCTCCTGCTCACTAAAGAGACATTAACTATAAGTCTCAAGATTTATTTATTTGTTTGTTTGTTTGTTTGTTTAAATGTTGTTTTGTTTTTATTGGTTAATGAAGTTTATTTATTCTAATTTGATGACAATTTCACCACGGCTCACTAAAGAGACATTAACTATAAGTCTCAAGATTTATTTATTTGTTTGTTTGTTTGTTTAAATGTTGTTTTGTTTTTATTGGTTAATGAAGTTTATTTATTCTAATTTGACGACAATTTCACCACATCTACTTAGAAAGTAAACATCCTACTCTGCCCCAAGTTAGAGGATACTTACATGTCAAAAAATAAAAATTCCGAATACCTTCCAAAAATCTCACTATCATCTAATTCATTAACATTGAAAAGAGTGCTTCTTCCAAAAATAGAAATTAATGCCAGTTATTAATTAGGTCAGATCATACAGAAAATCAAATTTAGAAATAAAATTTAACAGACACATGATTTCACAATGGTGCCCCCTAGCAACCTAAATGCAAACCTAGAAATTTTATACATGGGCCAGTTACATGTCTGCCAGTGCATCTGGCACAGCCCATATGCATTAATATTGAGATTCTATTTCTGAAAACATTGGCTTTCAAACTGAATATAATTTTTCCTGTTACTGTTGACAAATGGAGAAATCGTAAAGAAAATGCATCTTTTCTTCTATATAATGCAAAATAGATATAGTATACTTAAAAACTGAAGATCACTGATCATACATTCAACATATATTCTACAAAAATGTATGTTGAATTCTAAAATGCTGTAAGTATTTTCTATGGTTGTAATGCAATAAACAGTCTCGAGCTAATGTCAGATAACAATTTTGTAATATGTAATTTGATAGCAAATATTTATTAATAGCAATTTTGCAAAATTGTTTTTAGTCTTTGTTTTCTGAACACGTCTCCTTTATGCCTCCACCTATAAGGTTTGTAATTCTCCCCACACCCATATTTTCACTGTGAAATTAAGGGTATAAAATTTTGGAACAGGGCTTTCCAAGCATTTGAATTCTGATTCACCTCCAACCTTGGCAACTTAATTAAAAATAGAGATTCTCTCTCATTTAATAAAGGGAGTTCCTCTTTCTTCTGCACTTTTTCATAAACAGGATTTTATTGGATATTTGTTTTTAAAATTTGGGATTTTGGGAAGTGAAGATACACTAAACAGCTCACATAATAAAGATAAACCTATGTACATATTACCCAGATTTTTTTTTTAAAAGAGAAATCAAATGTTATAGAGATGACGTCTCCGTACACACTACCTTGTAGTTTTTCTACATGTTTGTTAAACGTTTTTTAGAGTATTATATTCAGAATTAACACAAATGGTATCTTTACTCTGCAACTTGCGTTTTTCACTTTATATCATATCTATGAGATCTAGATTTAGTTCATTTATTTTAACTATTTGAATAATTTGCAAATTATGGCAAAATTATTACATATGCTATAAACATATCACATCATTATTTGTACTATTTCTAGACGTGAGTGATTTAGAAATCTTTTTAACTTCAGTTGCAGAAAGCTGAGTTATGCATAACCCTCCATTCGAATACAACATCTTTGTGCAAACTCCTTTCTCATATAAGGCAGAGGTGTTGTTATATAACATACATGGATGAGGAGGGCACTGTAAACATTTTAGATATACAGATATAATTTATATGCAGTGAAATGTACAGGCCTTAAACATGAAGTTCAATTATTATTTTAAAAATTAAAACTCACATATAATTTGTAACCACATGCACCTTACAGCTAGTTTTCCTCAATCACAAAATTGTAAACACAGTACAATGAACAAAACCAGGAAATTGATTTAGAACAATACTATCACTAAACTACAGACTGCGTTAGGACTTCATCAGTTTTTACATACACTAAAACTTTAAGTTTATAGTTTTATAACACATTATCATATGTATAGATTCATATAACTACCACACTATAAGGTAATTTCTGTATTTTTAATTTTATCCACACTAATGCATGTGTAGCGGTATCACATATTGGCTTTAATTATTTCCGTAATGATTGAGGTTGAACATCTTTTCATGTGCTTATGAGAGGAGAGAAAGAGAATATAAATTTTTCTCCCAGTAGGTAGTTTGACTTTTCATTTATTTTCATTTTATGAATGGTGCCTTCCTAAGGGCAAATGTTTTTAAATTTAAGTACAATTTATTTTTATCTTTTTCTTTTCTTTTTTGGTTTATGCTTTTTGTGTTCTATATAAGAAATCTTTGCCTATCCCAGGTTTGTAGAAATACCTTACTATGTTTTCTCAAGAAGTTTCATAATTTTAGTGTTAACATATAGGTCCAAAATTAATCTCAAATTTTTTTGTGTGTAAGGAGTATAGGAGTCAAAGTTCATTTTTTTTTTCTGTGTAGATATTTAGCTGTCCAGCACCATTTGTTGAAAAGGCTACCCTTTCCCTCTTTAAATTGTTGGTATTTTCTAAAAAATCAATTGACTATGGCTATTTTTCTGGCCTCCCTATTCTTTTCCATTGGCAGATTCTTCTGCCTTTATACAAATAACACCAGTCTTGATTACTGGGGCTTTATAGTAAGTCTTGAAATCACGTAATGTCTTCTTAATATTCTTTTATAAAGATTGCACTGGCTATTACAGATCCTTTGCATTTCCATATACATTTTAAAATTAGTTCGCTCATTTCTATCAAAACAGTTTCCAAAACTGCATCGAATCTGCAGATAATCTGGGGAGAAATGACATCTAATAATTTGAGTTTTCCAACCATAAATACGGTAAATATCTCTGAATTGTTTTAAAGCAGTGGTTAGTAGCTATCGGTGTAGAGGCCTTGCACATCTTAGTGTTAACATTTATCCTTAAATATTTTACATTTTTTGGCACTGCGATTAATAAAATTTTTAATTTATTATTTAAAAGCCTATTACTAATAAATGGAAATACAGTAGATTTCATTAAATTTGAAAATTTTTCAGTGATTAATTTTTAAATTATTATTTTTTTCAGCTTCAATATCTTTTCTGGAAATTCAGTTAAATATATATCAGATTGCTTGATATTGTCCCATAAATCACTCAAAGTCTGCTGTTTTTTTTTCTCTGCTCCATTTTGAATAGTTTCTCTTCTTTTGTCTTCAAGTTTATTTATCTTTTGTAATGTCTAATAAGTCCAACCATTATATTTTTTAAATTATAGTGAAATATTTTTAAATCCTAGATTTTTATTTTACTCTTTTTTAAAGTTTCCTCTTCTCTATTGAGATCCCCATCTTTTTCCTTAACATTTAAAATCTGTACATATTTATGATAGCTTTTTAAGGTTCTTGCCTGCAAATTCTCACATCTCTATTATTATTTGATCTGTTTCTAGTGATGATTTTTCTTTTGTTTATAGGGCACATTTTCCTGCTCTTTGCAGGTCTACCAATTTTTTTTTACTGGATATTGGATATTGTGATGTTACTTGTTTAGTGTCTGGATTGTGTTATTTTCCATTCAACTATGCTAGTTTTTATTCCCACCGGCCATTGACTTACCTGTTGATCCACTTGACCCTTTTGAGCCTTACATTTATGTTTTATTCATGTGGATCTAGAGAAGTTTAATCTAGGTATAGTGCACGCCTCTCGTAAAGTTGATCTTGATGTGGTCTTAACTAAAAGACTGGGGTGTTCCCTAGATTGACCAGAGATCCACTGTTTCTCAGCTTTGGGTAATCGCTAGAATCTCTGTTCAGCTCACACATTCCCAGTAGTTGTTTTCTTCTGGACCTCATAGAGTTCAACAGTACACATATGGAGCCTAGTATCTGGACAGAGACTTAAGGACATCACTCTACCAATTATTATATTTCCTTCTCTAATATTCTGCTTTGGAAATACCATCCACCTCAGCAACTCTAAACAATATCTCTCTTTCTTCTAAAGTCAGTGAAACCACCATGCTCTCTTTGGCCTTCCCCTCCCTGTGCTGTAGCCCAGAAAGTATTTTCAGACTGTCAACGGGAACAGTTGTGGAACTCAACTGATCTGTTCCTTTTATCTCAGCAATCACAGTTCTGTGCTGCCTGTTTTTCAAAATACGGAAAGTTATTTAGTCTATTTTATCTTTCTTTTAAAAAAGTTTTTGCATTAGAAAGGCTAGCCTGACACCAGTTACTATATTATAGCCTGAAGCAGAAGCAATTTTTAGAAAACATATACAGATTGGTATTAAAATTATGTCTACTAATTTTAAACTCAATATTATTTTTTGAAATATATCTATATTCTGTATAGTTTTAGTATCCACCTGCTGCATTGTATTCCATAATATATACTCATCCAATTTTTCTTACTCATTTTCTTAATGAAGAGCACTTTATTTGTCTCTAACTTTTCTATATAAGTAATGCAGCAACAAACTTTCTGGTATATATTCTTTGATAGCGCTATGCAAGAATTATCTGGGAGAAACTTATTTATTTTTCTCCAAGAATGAGCTTAAAGAGTAATAGAGCATACAAAGACCTACTTTAGTAAACACTGGCAGACTTATTTCCAGAGTAATAGTACCAGCTTCTACATTCACCAGTTGTGCATAAGCATTTCTACATTGTTGACAGCACTTTTCATTATCCAGTTTTCTATTTTTTGCCATTTTAATTAGCATATTCATGAGACTTCTTAGTTTTCATTTTCACTCTTCTTATCTGGAAATTGATCATCTCTTCATATATATATATATCTTTCTCCATTTAGGCACTGTCTCTATGAACTGCCTGTCTATATTCTTTTTCTAATATATTCATCATGCTATTTGACTTTATAACAATCATTTTCAGATTTTTTTTATATTTAGATATTTAGAAATTGTTAGTTTTAGACAGTGAAAATAGTTTTGCATTTCTGTATATGGCTGTTAACCCTTTTAATAAAATTCTAATTAGGAAGAAATATTTAACACAGTCAAGTCAATTGATTTCTTTTTTATCCCGTATGCTTTGTACTATATGCATTTTTTAAAAAGTCTTTATTTACTGCTAGTTGCAAAGATATTCTTCACTATTTTGTCTGTTTATAGCTTTACCTTTCACATTTGGGTCTTAAAACTTTCTGAATCTCTTCCACTATTGTAAAGAATGTGTATGGACTCTATATACCCATTTTGTTTTGTTTTTTTTAAACATCATTTACTGAATACCATTTACTAAACAATCTGAGCTTTCTCACCTTTGTCATAGAATAACATTCCAATATAACCATAGGTCTATTCCTGAACTCACTGTTTATTTATATCGATCTATTCATTCACACCTGTGCCAGTACCATGAAGTTTGCTTTAGCTTGTGCTAAGTTTTTATATGCTGTGACACAAGTTGCTCTTCTTTCTTCTTATTCAAAGGTAACATATACATTCTTAGGTCTTTATTCCTCAAAACACATTTGGAATGAGATTTTTCAGGTTCCCAAAAAAATCAGCTGTAATTTTGGTTGAGAATTCTTTTAGTTTATAGACTTATTTGGGGACAATTGAAACATTTAATAAACTAAGTTGGTGCATCCATAAATGGTAAACTTAATATTATTATACCTCACCCAGAGCATGTTTAACAACTGAGTCAGAGTCTTCTAGTTGCTGAGAAAGCTGAAGCCTGGTGATTCTCAGGCAAATCTCTCTCTCTCATGGAATACTACTCTGCCATAAAAAAGAATGAAATACTCCCATTTGCAACAACATGGATGAGCCTGGAGAAACTTATGTTGAGTGAAATAAGCAAGCACAGAGGGATAAATACCACATGTACTCACTCATATGTGGGAGCTCAGAGAGAAAGAAGGAAGGAAAGAAAGACCACAGTAGTGCATTAGACTTGCAGAGGGAGAGAACATTCTATGGACTACAAACTGGAATGGCGGGGAAGGGGGAGGGGGAGGGATGTTGGGGATAATTGGGTAGGGGACACAGGGTATAAAAGCAATTTGTGGTAATGGGTATACAGCAAGAATGAATCTGGCCCCCACATCATGGGCACAGGGGTGAGAATCAGCTTTGTATCTCATAAATATTTATAACCAATAAAAAAAAAGAAATCATCTTTAGTTGAAGAGAGCTGCCTTGTCCAAATAACCCCTTCCTCTGAGGGAATGCAGAAGCATAAGAGCCTGGGCCTCTTGTCTCAAGCTGGGAAAAATCAAAAAGTTCTTCCCACCATGTGAACTCACTTCCTACACTACAATTCTAGTTAAGTTCGCCTTCTTCCTTTGATCAGTCCTACTGCTTTCATCTCTCTCTCAGAAGTTGTTCCTAAAAGCTTTCTATACTCAACTTCCTGTACTCAAATATCAAAATCTCACAGTATGTTTCCTGAGGAATCTGAACTCTGAGTCTTTCTTCTCCAGGAAAATCCTGGATCATTGGGGGATACATTTAACTCAATTAACAATACAATTGTCCAAATCTTTGACATGTCTTCAATATATCTTTGGATGTAAGAAAAATGATATTTTGTTTTCATTTTTCTAATTCCTGCCTTTCATACAATATGCTTTGTTCTTGCTTAGAAGACAGAGATGTTATTTACTAGGTACCTTAAAACCCAGAATTTGAGTGTTTGATTATGTTTTAATCTTTCGTTATTAATGAAGGTTAGTAAAGAGTGTTCTGGATGATATTCATATTTATCCCTATTGTTAAGAAATAAATCCATTGTCCTTTAGCATTCATTGTTTCTGAGATGAAGTCAACTGTCAATATCATTATGTAGTTAATCATCTAATTCACCAATTCTCTACTTTATTGTGTATAGTCTAGTGTATATTTAAATAATATTTTTTTTTATTTCCAGAATTCACAGATAGTTCACTTGCATAGCCACTTGACCTTTGTTAACATTTGATCAATTTTATTCCATAATTTTCTGTCTTTTTATCATGGNAACTGTCAATATCATTATGTAGTTAATCATCTAATTCACCAATTCTCTACTTTATTGTGTATAGTCTAGTGTATATTTAAATAATATTTTTTTATTTCCAGAATTCACAGATAGTTCACTTGCATAGCTACTTGACCTTTGTTAACATTTGATCAATTTTATTCCATAATTTTCTGTCTTTTTATCATGGGTGTTATTCTTATATCTTGTAGGATCTTATACCAGCTCCAATATTATTACTTACAGGGGCCGAGCTCACAATAACCTGTTAATTTTTATATGGTTTGATTTTCTGAGTTGTGAGGTTACTTTGCTGTTTCGCTCAAGTATAGTCTACAAGTTCTACTCTTTTAAAATAGTCAAGAAAATAATTTATTAAGAAATTTCCCATCTAGAGTCATTTATTTTAAAATGGTAGCATGCAAATATTTTTATATATCATAAAATTAATATTTTAAAGCAAAGTTATATTTGAAAGTTATATCAGAAGTCAAGAAAAAGTTATTATTTTGACACATGCTCTTTTGAGATTATGCCAAAGTGATGTATTTGTGATATTTTCATAGTTTAAACTGATTATGAACACTTATTGAGCATTTATTGAGCACTGATGTCTACAACATTTCTCTGTAAATTTAAACAGATTTCTTACCACAAGTTGAACTCTTCCACCATTAAGTACATCTGGATCTAACTCAGGCAGAAAATGATTGCTGCAGTGACAAAAACAGAAAACATATTATAATATAAATGTAGAAGAAGAATATAAAATAAGTTCCCACATGAAAAGTTGGGAGAAATCAGTTATCTACAAAACGGAAATAATAGTTTTCTTAAATTAGGTTGCATACATATTTAAGTAAACATTTATATCTTTCCATAGTTATTTTTATATTCAAGTTGACATAAAGTTTCAATTTCTAAATAGAAATTTAGTACCATCTTTTTTGCCAAACAGAAACATATGCAGAGCAAAATCTGAAAGTACCAATAATGATAGTTAGTAAATTATTAAAAATTTAAATGTTTTGTTTATATTTACTTACATCCTTTAGTTGTCTTTTGAGAAAAGCAAAGCTTGCTATTTTTAAAATAGTTCTAGTGTGTTTAATGCATTATACTAATGTTCACATTAAATTTTTGTTTAAAACTAGACAATTGACATTTGGCTTTTTAAGAACTTCTTCCTTGAAAACAATTTTTCTTATAATATTACTACCTAGTCCTTTATGTGTTATATTTTCAAAAGAGAAAATCCACAAACAATTGCCTGTTGTTTCATATTTTAAACATAACATTTAATAATAAGAGATATTGTCTAATATCTAAGCACACCTAAAATTTATCCTGAAACATTTTGCTTATATTTTCTAAAATACAACTATGCTAATACTTTTAAATCTCTGAAGTAGACCTCTTATATCTGGTTACTATAGACGGTAAGCTATGAGTTCTATTATATTTGTTTATTGTTCTAGGATGCTATGCTGTGAATTAAGCTAAATTGATTAATACCAACATAAAATAAATTGTGCTTACATTAATTTGAATACTCAGTAAAATAAAAATTCTCAGATATTGATGGCTTTATTCCTACTTGATTTGTTCACAGTGAAATAGAACATAATTCAGAGTATAAAATGTTTTAATTTCCTTTTCATTCTTTCTTTCATGTTTTCTTGATTTCCGTATTTTAAAGGAAATAAATGGAAAAAAA
>NW_007730541.1:75640-77614 GCF_000696425.1 Galeopterus variegatus
CTTCAGTTTACTACCTGCCTACATACTTCATATCATATTGTTATGAGCTGAATTATGTCCCCCCAAATTCACATGTTGTAGTCAGTACCTCAGAATAGGGCTGCACTTAGAGACAGGGCTTTAAAAGAGGTAATTAAAGTAAATGAGGTCATATGGGTGTGCCTAATTCAGTATAACTGGTGTCCTTATCAAGGGAGTTTTACACAGACAACACAGACCAAGGGATGACCATGTGAGTACACAGTGAGAAGGTGGCTATCTGAGAAGCAAAAAGAGAGGCCTCCAAAAAATCAAAACTGTGAAAAAATAGATTTCTATTGTTTAAGCCACCAGATATGTAGTATTTTGTTAGCTCATTTTATTAGTATATAGTTAGCCCAGCAAACTAATACATATAATAATGTATCAAAAATTAATTGAGCACCTATTATTTTCAAGGCACATGGATTGTTGCTAGGAGATATAAACATTTGATATCCTCTACCTTGTAGCTCACCTGTACCCTGTGAGTTAGAAAGATATTATTATTTCACTATAAAGAAGAGGAAACTGAAACTTTGGGGCACCATTGAAAATTAGTTATATGAATGGTAAAGTGACCACTATGGGGTAAAATTATAATTTTTAACTTCCAAATTTATAAATGATAACAAAGATAAACGAAATAAAATATAGCCTTCAATATATATGATATTTGGAGACAATTAATGGATACCATGCTTTTATTTTATGAAGAATTATTTGTGTGGTTCATCTGTTGGGTTTAAGCACTACAGAATAAAGTTATTCTCAAACATCTAAGGAAGAAAAGTAGAGAGTGACTAAATCTATTCTCTATGAAAGGCCTTTGTATATAACCTGACAACATGGTGTATTGGCTTTTGGCTATAAAGTCATGTTTGTTTTAGCACAATTAAAATAGGTTTCACTTTTCGAGATGTGTTTACAATACAAAAAATCTATTTTAAAGAAAATGACCTCACCATTTCATATTTCTGGAACTAGGTGTTTCATGAACTCCAACTTGTGTGTGAAGCCATTGGTATGTATATTCTTTACTTCTTTCTAATTTTTCATTTTTAGTGGTACCCCTGTAAATAAAGTCTTCTTCCATACCTGGGAAAGAAATGTGGAACATTTATTTTGTATTGAAAGAAATACAACTTTGGCCAAGCAGTTCAATCTGGGCTAGTAATTTTACCACAAGAAAGAAAGAAAAAAAAAAAAAGACAAATTCATGGGAACTAAATCATCTGTAAGAAAAATAATGTCAGTCACTTATAAATTAAGTATTTTTTCTTCTGGAGTTTCAAACCCACCTATTTTAAAAAATAAAGGGAATATTTTAATGCAACCACTTCTTTATAGGGTTTGCTATTTAGTTTTTATTTAGAAAATTCCGAGAGTTATTTTTGGTAGATATAACTCATAATATAAAAAGAATATCTGTTCACGATCACGTCTTTTCAGGCTTAAAGTCTAATTGTCCTTATACTAACCTTATCTATATATAGAATTTATAAATTATAGCTAGGGTATTTAAAACAGAATTTAATTTTGGATAAAATTAAGCTTGATTTGTGTAACATAATACAATATTTTAAGCTAGGAATATAATTTATAACAGTTTTCAGGGAACTTGTGCGTATGACATAGCAGTTATTTCAAGGATGGTGGAAAGCACAAGAATGAAGGTGGGTATGGGAAATATGCAAGATGAGAAGCTATGCTGGGTAAGAATACAAAGTAACCAACATAAAAGTAAATAAAATATTTTTTAACAGAAAGGAATTTATATTCAAATATAAAAATTGCTATATACTCAGATAAGTTTATATTTAAAAAAAAAAACTGCAAACATGGCTGCTATGTCAATGCCATGCATTTCAGGGTCACATTAAAATCTGGTTGTCATAGAGCCTTTGTCTATGGGCTTTGGATTTCTCGGTACCATCACCATACTTATGGGGTTGT
>NW_007730541.1:78348-80059 GCF_000696425.1 Galeopterus variegatus
CAGAGGGAGACACCACTTGAAAACTAACTCATAATGATCACATTCAGAAGAATAGTTTATAACTTTCAGAATATAATTTAAAACTTTATACTTAAAATGTCAATTTACTAATCTGAAATTCTTTCACTATACATGTTTGTACATAGAAAGTCAACATATTTGCAAATTGTTTAGAAAACAAATGAAACATGGTACAAAACCTATTTTGAATGCTTGGTGCATGTGCACACACACATGTACACACAAGCTTAGCATGCATCATTGTGAATATGTTAAGGATGATGGATCTAGCATGACTTTTTTCCTTAAATGCTACTGTCGTGATTAGTGAAATGACTCTAGTTTTCAGTCCAAAGAGACATTGAAGCCAGTTCTCAGGAAAGCTAAAAATCAGGATGTTTTGTTTTTCTAAACTGTATGTTACTTGGTAAAGTTAACTTCCTATTCCTTCTCATGCCGTCTNTGTTTTTCTAAACTGTATGTTACTTGGTAAAGTTAACTTCCTATTCCTTCTCATGCCGTCTATGTTTCCTGAGCTTAAGCCAACCCCTCCGCAGTTGCTATAATTGGAAGATCAATACTTTACATGTGAGAGTTGAACATTGAATCCATGAACAGACACCATTTTGATAAATAGCCATATAAGCATACAGGAACAATAAAACAGACTCCAACAAAGGGAAGATTTGGTGTTGCCACACACAGTTACTGCACAGCATTAAGTCTCACCTCTACCAGAGTCTCAGCTTTTGGTATGCCCTTCTTGGCTGACCAGACTAGGTACTGGAACCAACAGCGCAGTGACAAAAGAACAGTTCAGTGACCCTGATGATCTACCGAGCTCAAGGCTAGAACCTTACCTACTTTAGATATGTAGAGAATCCTTTTGTGAAAAGTGTGCTTTTAGGTAAAATAAAAATAATCTCCGCCTTTCTATTTTTAAAAACAGTGACATATACTTGTAATAGTCACTTTTTAAAGTACTCATTTTGGAAAGCTTTTCTCAACTCTACAATAATACTTCACAAAGCCTAAGTGGTTTTGAACCACTCAGCCAAGGTTCTTAACAACAATTCCTGGGTAAAGAGGAGAAATTTTACTTTAAGGGTCAATTTTATATTGAATATTTTAGCCCTAAGGCATAGATTGGTAAATTGGCATGAGTTCAGCATAAGAAACAGAAGAACCACAGTGGTGAATTTGGCTGGATGTACGTAAAAGTACTGCAGTTCAAGTGCTCGAGGAAGTGATTTTGTCTCAGCTAAACCATTTCAAGATTACTCCCGTCACTGAGAAGAAGAAAGTAAGATTTACTCTTGGAAGCTGGCAGACGTCCTGCTTTTAGCAGCTTGTGTAGGAAGAATAATCGTGACCTGGATTACTTAACAGAGGCTTATCAGTTTCTAGTCAAGCTGCTCAATAAATCCTTCCAATGTTAGAAGAAACACCATTCTCCCTGCAGAATGCTAAACTCTTTAACTACTGTCCTTTCCTACTGCTCTGGGTCTTGCCTCATCTACTCTTTGTATCATCAACCTAAGAAAAGCAGTCTTCCTTTGATTCTTGCTGTCCTCTAGTTACTACTGTCTATATATGCTTCTTTCCTTAAAAATACAACTTTGAGTAATTTTATTTAAACAAATTGTTCAACTTTTTATTATAAAAAAAATACATCCTTATTACAGATAATTTAGAAAGTGAAAAAAAAAAA
>NW_007730541.1:80637-88063 GCF_000696425.1 Galeopterus variegatus
ATAAAAAAAATACATCCTTATTACAGATAATTTAGAAAGTGAAAAAAAAAAAGAAAATCAACAAAAATCTCACTATCCAAAAATAATCACTAGCTAATATTTTAAGGCAGTATCTTACAGCTCTTTTTACGTAATTTTTTGTTTTGTTTTTAGTTTATGAATAATTATATGTATTCCTCATATCCCATTTTTTCAGTTAGTATTATAACAAATGCATTATATGTAATGGAAATCTTAAATATACCTTTAGTAAAATTACATTATGATCTACAAACTTGGTATATGTTAGGTTTTTAAATATCCCATTTAATTAATTCATTACTTTAAGATGACGCTAAACATAACATGTCTAAAATTATAAATATTTTGAAGAACTTGATGCAATCTATATTGTCAAATAGTTTTTTAAAACTTTTCATCACTTTATCACATATAGTATGAGGTTGCTCATTTCACTGAGCTCCTGGTCAACATTGAGATAGTAAATATTTTAAAGCTGTTGATAATTTGACAATAATATTGTCTAATGATGGTCTTAATTTATATGTTCTTACTGCTTGAAAATGTATACATTATTCCATAAAATTATTTACTAATTTTAGGTCATATATTGTGAAATATCTTTCTTGTTCTATCTCCTGAATCCTATTATTATTATTTTTTTGTTTTTAACTGATCAATCATAATTCATTCTGTTATTAGTGGTTCAAATATTTCCCCCTGCCCATTGGTTGATTTTAGTTTCTACTCTACTTTCAAAAGAAAGAACTTTCTTTTTCTCTAGGGATACAAATTTATATAATTGCTAAATATCTTCTGAAACTGTAGGGCATTTCCCTTTATAATTTACAGGTTTGTATTCCCAATTCATAAATTGCATGAGATATAAGATTTCAGGGATAAATTCCATACTCTTCTAATACTTTGTCTTTCACACTAAGGTATATTAGTTATATTAGTTAACAAAATTCCTTAATGAGGTTTACTCTGTCTCTATTTCTTCACTTTCCATTTTCTAATTTACTGCAATCTGATCTTGCCAAATTGAAAGTGTCCTTAATAAGAAGGCCTGAAACTGTCTTATCTAACAAACACACTTATTCCTTATCTTCAATGACTTCTCTGCTAAATTCAACTACACAGGCAATTTCCTGGCCCTAAAACTCTCTTCTGTGCACATCTTTGAGACACCAGACTTCCAGTGCCCCCTCTCAGGCTCCTTTACGGATTCCTTTAGATGCTGGAGCTCCTAATTATACAAGTTTCTACGAGCCTCTACTCTCTGCCTGGTACTGTGCTGGCTTCTTATGATAGTCTAATAGATAAACAGTTTCTTACCTCATGAGGATAGCAGCCAAGAAGACTAAATATCATCAACCTCTATCTTATTGCTGTCTCATATCTCATATTTCTAGCTGAACTTCAGAATCATAACTTATCTTTACCATCTTCATCCTACTAAAGTCTCTTCTTCCTCCTGAATTCCTTAGTCGCCCAGATGACATTGTGACCTGATCTTGACATCAGTTAAATTTGTCTACCTATTTCTTAAGTACCAATATCTAATCAGAAACTAGATCTAGTCCACCTCCTGCATATCTCTTTAATCTGGTTCCTTCTTTTCATCCCACTGCAAACATTTTTCTTCACCCTCCATTTTGAACAGGAATAAGCAGACTTGAACGTAGTGACATACGTGCAAGATATCTTTGTCACCTGTCACAAGAAAAGAGGCTCCTCCTAAACCCAACACCCTTAACCGTGCTCCAAATCCCAACCCTTCCAAAGAATCTCTTGCGATCAGTTTTTCCTTTTCTACTGTACTTTCAGTACCTCTCAAAAATGAATTTTTACATTCCCCTCCAGCTACTTCTCTCTCTCCTTCTCTAATCAAATAAGTTTCTTGAACTAGTAGACAAAGCTCAGTCTCTGTTGACATACTTGCCATTCATGCATTAGCCCTTTGCAATATGACTTCCTCCTGATATCATTTCACAGGAACTGTGTACACCAACATCATCCCACTTCTAAATTTGGGGGACATCTTACTAACTCCTCTACAGTATTATATAATGTTGTCCACTCCTTCCTTCTTGAAAGGCTTGCTTCCTCTGGATTTTGTTTCATTATACTCTCTGTTTTTCCCCAAACTTTTGACTAAACCCAATCTCTTTTAAGGGCTCCTATTCCAATATTAGAATTCTTGTCAGGGGTTATATCTTGGCCCCATCTTATTCTTAGTCTATACTCTCTCTCTGTGATGATATCCATATAAATTCTTCAATCACCAACTTTATCTCCTTCTGAGACATGTATCCAAAGCCTCTCCACTTACATATCCCCCAGACACCTCAAACCAAGCATGACAAAAAATTGAACTCATCTTTATTCTTCAACCATTCCCAGGTTTTCTATAATGCTATCACCATCATTAATGTATAACTCAGAAACTACAATGTTGTACTGAACCAGCATTCTTCTTGACCTTCCAATTGCATATTTACCTCCTAAAATCTTTTGAATATGTCAAATCTCCTCCATTCCCACGGCGACTATTCTAATTTGGGTTAATATTTTTTTTTTCTTGTGAATTACCATAACAGCCTTCTGACTGGCCTTCTTGCTTTTGTTCTTGCTTTTAAATACACACACATACACACACACTCACACACATATATACTGCAAATGATCTTGCTAAAGTACAAATCAAATTGTGCTACTTTTTAGGTTAAACTCCTGGTTCTCCACTGCCTTTAGATATTGTTCAATATTTTTGGCATACCATACAGACTTTGGTTTATACCTTCAGATATATCTGTTAGGTTTCTTCTTCAATCTTTCAGATATTGTAGTTACCGAAAATGCACTCTTTTGCCCACAGACCTTTGCCCATACTGTTTTCTATGCTTGGGATTATCCACTTCACTCACGGTATTACTGTTTCTGGTCTTCAGGTCTCAGTTTAGAAATTAAGTGATTTGGGAGTAATCTCCCTGATCTTCCAATACTGCCTTATTTAAATTAGATTAGGGATGCTCATTCCAAACAACCCTATAGAAACTCCACAAGAGCATTCATTACATTATATTTCACCTTCCTATTTGTGTGTCTGCTTTGCTTACTACAATATAAACTCTTTAAGTGGTACACAGTAGGATGACAATCAACAAAGATTGGTGAAATAAAAGAATAATATTTACAATTGACTAATGTTCTCTGAGTGACCTAAGTAAAGCTGGAATGTAGAAATTTTTAGTTTAAAGACAAACTTGTGCATTGTGGATGATAACACATGTCTAAACATGATTAACTTAATTATTGAAATAGAAACTTTAGCTTTAAAAGCCAGAATTAGTTTGGAATAAAAATTTACAACTAAAGGTAGCAAATTAAAACACAAAACCAAAAAAAAAAAAAAAAAAAAAAAAAGTTTTGGGATCTATCTGCTCTCTTAAGGTTCACTGTGATTATGTGTTACTTTGCATGACTTAATCCATTTTGGTTTGGTCTGATGTGTTGGAGCCTAGTGCAGGAGCCCAGTCCAAAACAATGATCTGTCATAATTTTCTTTAACAATTGGAACATGTATGCAATCCAAGAGGAAAGCAGTTTAGCTTTAGAAAGTTCACCAAAAGAAAGGAAGTACTTTTATTTTATTTTTTTTAAGAAAATGTAATTTTATTAATATTATTTTTTATGTTCTTGGATGTTGTTGCAGAGCAATTGGGAGGAAGAGGTAGAGGGGAAAAGGGAAGGAAATAGGATGAAAGAAGGAGGAAGGAATAGGAGCAGAATTGAGGCCTGTGGCACCCCCTTCATTCTCACAGGGGAGACCGGGGGGCTTCCAGCAGTGACTTGGTCATTGCCGGGCTGGGTGCAGATGTCAGGGGTGTGTGGCAAAAATGCTCTTACCCCCCACCATCCCAGCTTGGGAACTCAGGGCCCTTCTTGCTGTGCCTTGATGGTCATTGCTGGGCTGGCTGCAGCTATCAGGGGGGCGTGGCCAAGGCCCAAGGCCCCCATGACCCTGGTTCTGTACAGCCCTGGATGCTTCCTGTGGCAGCTTGGTGGTTGCCACTGGGCTGGCTGCACACGTCGGGGGGGCATGGCTGAGGGTCAAGATCCCCTCCACCCCAGCTCAGGAGGCCTGGAGTGCTTCCTGCAGCAGCTTGGTGGTCACCGCTGGGCTGGCTGTGGGTGTTGGGGGGGCATTGCTGAGGCCCCCAGCCCTTCCCCCTTTCTGTCTTGATAGCCCAGGGGACTTGTTCTTCTAGGTGTTATAGGTGCTGTTTGGTGAAATGAGACCTTTACTAGTTAATATGAAGCTTTGTCTCTGGTTGTGGGTACTTTGTTTCTTCTTTCATTTCTGTGTTGAATTATTTGCTCTTCCCACCATTTAAGCTCTGTGCTGGAACTAATTTGTTGTCCTTTGCTTACTTCTAAAATGGGGGAACTTCTTGTGGGGACCAGTACTTGAGCTCTGTGTTTGAGCTAAATTGCTGCTTTGTTGCTGATTCCCTAGGGAAATCTTTTTTATACAGCTCAGGTTTTAATAGTTGACTTTATAGGTACTTCCGGCTCATGAGAGATCCGGTGCACCAGGGTTCTGTAGAAACTCTGGTCTGGGCCTGAGTCTTCTCATCAAACCACACCCCACGCAATTCTATATTCCTGCCAGTCTCCTCTGAGTGGTCCTGTGCTGATTGGGGTGCAGATCAGCTGTCCTTGCTGTGCCCCGGTTTTCTCCCAGTGGGTCCGTCTCCCGCACCACCCATGCTGCAACCACTTCCCATGGGACGGGCCATATGCTGGTCCCTTGCTATGACTCACCGGCATCTGAGTGGCTCCCTTTTCCTAGTTGTTCTGGCTCCTCACTCCTATGTGGGTCCACAGGAACCCTATTAGTGGTCTTGCTGGCCTGGGGGCCACCATGGCCCTCCTCTCCCCTGCCACTTCCAACATCATCTGAAGGGCACAGCTGCACTTTTTTTCCAGCTCCTGCTCTGTGTGCTCAGCAGCCCCAACCTGCAAATGGCCAGGGCTCCAAATGGTCAGAGCATTTTTTTCTTTCTCTTGTCATGGCTTCTCCTGCCTTCATGCACTCTGTAGGTCCCCCTCCCTCTTCCCCTGAGCTCTAGCGGCCCTACCTTCGCTGTCGGTGCTTTTTTTATAGTTGTAAATTGGTTGATTTGTGGGAGAGAGTGACACTGGGGACCGTCTATTCCACCATCTTGACCAGAAGCCAAAATTTGTTTTTAAAATAACTTATGCATACTGGCAGTGCACTTCTCCACTCCAGATCTTGTGGGCATTGGGGCCTTGAGGCACATGGAAGGCAGTACTTTTAAAATTAGTAGGAATATTATTTTCTTCATGAAAAGCAAAATAAGAGTGTTCATTAAATCCATGTGCTTTAAATAAATCACTTTTCTAAATTTTTAATATAGCATAATATCCTATACTGAGGGAGATAGAGATTCAATTATCATTTAGGGCAAACAAAAATAAGCTAAATATTTATATTTTAAATACATATGGCAACTTTCCCATGACTATTTTCTTTTCACTTAATGGCTTTTCTCAGTAATATAATAAAATACTCTTAGTTTCAGGGATAGAGATGAGTTCACTTCTTTACCAAAAGCTTTTGGAGAACATGGTTGCAGCTGAGAAAAACCCTTCCTCATGCTATGGAAATATTTTTGATAACTTTGATAAATGGCTAATTCTATGTATCTTATGGTGGAAATACTAAAAGTATACTTTACCTTATAAGTACGAATGACCTGTACATGTTTATTAAAAGAAGTTATTGCATAATATCTCATAAATAAAGCACAAACAAAATTGGAATTTGGCATAAATGTTACATTAACAGAGTTTAATGTTATTAACATCTGTAAAAACACTTGCTGATAGGCTGGTTTTAGCTTCTTCCTTAACCATCTAATCTGTTGTTGAAAAGCTGACAGCACTGGCATGAAACCAGTAACTCTCTAAGAGTCATTTGTGTGTGACAAGCAACATCTCTATTCTTTAAAAATATATTTAAATGTATATGTAATTGATCACTAAGAAAAAATGACTTCATGTATAAAGAAGAGGATTGTTGGTACAAAAATTGAAAAACAGAAATTTTGGGAATACAGCCAAAGATATATGTAAAGTCAAAGGCTAACCGCAGCATTAATCATTCCTTTACATATTTCAGTATATTTTATGGCAGGTAGGGTTAAAAAAAAAAAGTACTAGAATGAAAGATACTTGCTAGTTTCTGACATTTAGTTAATTTTCAAATCTTGTTTGGGGGATGGGCAGTACATAAAGTGGATGAATGACCTTTATGAAGGCAAATGAAAGTAAAACGAGTTACTAAACTATATCTTTGAAAATAGTTGGATTTTGCAAGACACAGTTTTCTATATAATGGAATTGCTAGATGTAAGCAAATCCCTCTGGAATAACAGAAACATCTTTTAACGAATTGGATGCAATTGTGCTTATTAATCAGTTATATTAAGAATTCTGTATTTAATTTATATGTAATCCCCTGAAAGAAAATGTTTTGCCATTTCTATTGTTTAGTTGAGCTGTATGTCCTCATTAATACCTTTATAGTGTAGTACCAAATACTATATAAAGGATGATTATTCAATTTCTTCCATGAGAGCCTCATAACTCAGGAAAATCCTAGGTTATCTAACTCATATTTACATTAACATGTAATGTGTCTCTAAGCTGTTACCAGGGCTAGGACTTACTATGCATATAGTAAGGTGAGTGGGACAAGGTATATACTTGCCTTAGGCACAGAATTTAAGGGAATGCCAAAAAACTCCATAATCAAGACAAATAATATTTTACTGTCAGAATTTATTTCTTCCATGAGAGCCTCATAACTCAGGAAAATCCGAGGTTATCTAACTCATATTTACATTAACGTGTAATGTGTCTCTAAGCTGTTACCAGGGCTAGGACTTACTATGCATATAGTAAGGTGAGTGGGACAAGGTATATACTTGCCTTAGGCACAAAATTTAAGGGAATGCCAAAAAACTCCATAATCAAGACAAATAATATTTTACTGTCAGAATTTAAAATCAACATTAATGCAAAAATCCATGATGAACAAAATACCGAAATTTGAAATGACAAGATCAGTAACAGTGCTGTGCCAAGCTGTATTGGAGCCTGAGGCAAAAGGGAAAATCATTAATACTGATCCTGTCTCTCCCCTGGCATTTGCACATTTCTAAGTAATATCATTTTTAGAACTACCCAGTAGCCATGGGGTTTAAGATTGTTTTCTATTGTTTCCTATGAATCCGGTAGACCACTTCATTTTCTATTAGAAGAGATCCTAGAATTGTGACATGTAGGAAATTAATTATAGAACAAATTAATTCAGTCTATAAAAGTAGAGGAT
>NW_007730541.1:89063-124959 GCF_000696425.1 Galeopterus variegatus
AATTTAAGGGAATGCCAAAAAACTCCATAATCAAGACAAATAATATTTTACTGTCAGAATTTAAAATCAACATTAATGCAAAAATCCATGATGAACAAAATACCGAAATTTGAAATGACAAGATCAGTAACAGTGCTGTGCCAAGCTGTATTGGAGCCTGAGGCAAAAGGGAAAATCATTAATACTGATCCTGTCTCTCCCCTGGCATTTGCACATTTCTAAGTAATATCATTTTTAGAACTACCCAGTAGCCATGGGGTTTAAGATTGTTTTCTATTGTTTCCTATGAATCCGGTAGACCACTTCATTTTCTATTAGAAGAGATCCTAGAATTGTGACATGTAGGAAATTAATTATAGAACAAATTAATTCAGTCTATAAAAGTAGAGGATATACATTATCCATTTTTGTAGCTACCTACTAAGTTGCCTATAGTAAATTTGCTTTTTCATTTAATAGCTGGGTGATATTGGACAAATTATTCTCTTTTCTCTGCCTCAGTTATCTTCTCTTAAAATGCATATAATAATGATTGAACACTTATAGTTGCTCACATAGTATAAGGATTTAGTTAACTGCAGCCATATTGTTATTGTTTCTGAAAAATAAGTGAAGCGAATCCATTACGCATGGCTTTAATGGTATCCCAATTGTCACAGGCCAGGACTTACCTATCCTGGACGTGCAGCTACATGTATGAATCTCTAAATTCAGATCAACTTCAAGATTCTAGGGGGTCACTGGCAGAAGGGAAAGATTACATAATTAACCACAAAACTAGACAGAAACATTTTCAGGAGGTTAAGTCCAGGAAGTCCTCCTTACCAGAATTCTAAATCTGTAAAAGGTATTTTAAAAATGTATTTTATTTTATAACATATAAGGATTTGGGTGTGTCTTTTATAAAGAAAAAAATCAATTTCCAAAAGATAAGAAGGGTCAATAGACCTAACTGATTTTAAGTTATTTCAAATAATTTTTAGCAATTGCTTAGTAATAATGGCTACGAAAGGAGGCTCCACTGACATGACTCCTGTTTCACACTTTCAATTTAATTATCCTTGGAAAATATTCCTCTATCCAACCTAGACTCCCTCAGGAAGTGTTAATACAGTAGGTCATCCAAACTTGGGCCCACCCAATAAAATAATGGAGAGTCTGATGATTTGAGTAGGTTGGTTTCAGAATAATATGGTCATACTGGCCACATAAATATTACTGCCACTTTTAATTTTGTATAGTTTTAGACTTCAGGACCCTCCCTACCTAAACGTTTTCACTCTTTGATTGAAAGACATCTTTAATTCCACCCACTCATGTGTATTTATTAATTGAGGACCATATAGGTGGTTTTATTTCTTTTACTAGTTTTATTTCTAAAGAAGCCTGTAAGTGGTGTTATATTGATACACTAAAAAATAGAGGCTTGAAGGACTCAATTAAAATTTCTTATATCATTGTAATCATAGTCTTTTATATATAGCTATACAAAAAATGCTCATAGCACATATGTCTATACATTCAAAATGCATTTCCCATTATGTCTATTTATATTATATTATTGTTTTATTTATATCTTTTATGATGATTTTTATATTTGTCAAACTGAAGTACACAAATATTCTTCTGTGACAGAGATAACATATGAAATACTGAATACATATTACCATATTGCTTGCATTATAAAAAACAATATGTGAAAATAACTTTCTTTTACAATTTAAGTGATAACATACTAGGGACTAATAACTTATTCTTATCCATAAGTAAAAATATTAAGTAAGTATCCCCATACCCTGCTGAAAATTTAAGAGTTTTCGAAGTGGATACCTCATAATGCAAAAATTTTACCTTTTCTTATATTATCTTTAGAAAGACAGATTTTTTTTTTTTTTAAAGATGACCGGTAAGGGGATCTTAACCCTTGACTTGGTGTTGTCAGCACCACGCTCAGCCAGTGAGCGAACCGGCCATCCCTATATGGGATCCGAACCCGGGGCCTTGGTGTTATCAGCACCGCACTCTCCCAAGTGAGCCACGGGCCGGCCCCTAGAAAGACAGATTTTTAATTTTTATAGCAGAACTTCATTTGTAAATGAACCAGGTCTTTTATTCATGGATTTCACTTTTAATTTAAATATAGATAAAAGCATTCCTGATCTACTCACACCTAGTAGAGAAAGAAGTCAATATAGGCATCATAGGTCCTCCATACAAAATTAATATTTACCTTTTAACTATGACTTATGTAAATATTAATTTGTAGAAGCTCTTTCTAATAATTTTTATTTTATAGTGAGTATACCACATATACAAAATATTGCATATAGTATGTGTAGACAATTTTAAGATTTATACATATATTTTAAAATATAATTATATAAATTATACATTGAATAAATTATATATAAATTAAAATTGTAATAAAAAAATAAAAATACAATAAATTAATATTCCCTGTTACCTCTGATCATTTCAAAAAATAGAACACTGCCTGCACAGCAGAAGTCCTGCTCAAAAATCCCTTACTACCCTCAGGGTTAACCACTATGCTGAAGTTTTATAACCTTAACTTTCTTGATTTCCTTTATATTATCACCTATGTATTTAAGCAACACAGTGTAGCTTTGTTTTTGAATTGTACATAAATAGGACAATTATGTTGGTATTCTTTGTCTTCATTTGTTCAATATTGTTTGTGAGATTGTTCTGTTGCTGTGTGTAGATATATTCATTATTTTTTATGGCTATACTGTATTCCACTCATTGCATTGTTAAACAGGTAGGTTGTTTCCAGTTTTTAGCTATTGAGAACAAAATTGCTCTGACTATCCTTGTGCAAAAGTTCCTACAGAATATCTGGGAGCTTATTCGAGGGATCGTAGGGTATGCATACCTTCAACTCTACTGAAGCAATAAATTGTTTTCCAAATTTGGTTGTACAAATTATTTTCCAATCAGCAAAATATGAATTCCATTCATTAATATTCTAACACTTAGTTCTGTTATGCTGTTTTTGTTTGTTTTTAAATTTGCAGTTGTAATTTTCATTTCTCTGCTTGCAAATGAGATTAAGCACCTGTTTATATGTTCACGAGTTATTAGGACTTCCTTTGTGAAATGTATGTTAAAACTTCTTGTTTTGTTTAATTTTGTCTTGGGATGTTTGTATTTTAATGATTTTTAGGAATTACTTATATATGATGGAAATGAGCCATTAGTTGGTTGTATGTGTGGCAAATACCTTCTCTCTGTGGGTTGTTGTTTCACTACTATTACATTATTGAATGTACATAGGATCTTAATTTTAATGTAAATATACTTACCAGCATGACCAGTACTGCTTGCATATTTTTCATGAAATAATTCCATATCCAAGGTTATTAATATATTCTTTCATTTTATCTTCTATAAGTTTTATATTTTTGCTTCTTACATTTAGGTCTTTAACGAAGCCAGAGTTATTTAAGTAAGAATTATTAATTATGTTTAAGTAAGATTTATTGAAAAGCCTACCTATTTCCCATTGATATGAAATGCACCCTCTATTATAATATTAACTAATCATATATGCATGGACCTCTATCTTGGCTCTCTAATTGCCATTTTCTTTCTCTTTCTCTTTCTTTCTTTCTTTCTTTTTTATTATTATGAATATTCATGAGATACAAATTACCAGAAATTGCTTTTTCTGTGCTATTATACTACACACCCTACCCCTCTCTACCCTACCTATCCGACATACAATTATCACCATACCATACCATACTATATTCACTATCTTGTTTACTGCAGTTCTGTAATAAGTTCCAGTGTTTGGTATGGCATGTTCTCCCACTTCATTCATTTTTGTTGAGTGTGTTTTGCTATTTGTAGATTTTGACTTTCTATACAAATTTTAGTTTCTCCTTGCCAACTTCCATATACAAGCACCTTTTAGGATCTAATTGAAATTTCATTATATCCATAAGTTAATTTAGGAAGACTTTAAGTCTATGAAATTTAGTCTTCGAATTCATAAATATAACTAAAGCATTTTAAATAAACTTTTATAATTTTCTTCATAAGGTTTTGCATATCTTTTGCTTAAAAAGTATTGTAGTTGGCATTTTTTTTTCCTGATTGCTTACTCATAGGGTTAGGTTTAAGAATAGAATTAGGGTCCATTTTGGTAAGTTATATTTTTCTGGGAATTTTTTTTCTTCTAAGTTTTCAAATGTATTGTCATAAAGTTGTTCACAATATTCTCTTATAACAGCTTTAAAGTCTGTATCATCTATCATTCTGATTCTTTTTCATTCCTGATTCTACTGGTTATCTGTGCTATCTCTTATATTTTCTTTTCTTTTTTTCTTTCTTTCTTTCTTTCTTTTATTTATTTATTTATTTATTTTGCTGCTTGCCCATACAGGATTCAAACCTTTGACCTTGGTGTTATCAGCACCACACTCTACTGAGTGAGCAAACTGGACAGCCCCTTTCTCTCATATTTTCATGATCAGGATTGCCAGAGGTGCATCGAATTTATAATTATTATCAAAATAATTTTTGCTTTATTGATGCGCTGTATTACCTTTTTCTATTTCATTAACTATTGTTCCTGTACTATAATATGTAGTGTTTTTGTTATTGTTCAGTTAATTTAAAAAAAAATTATAATTTCTTCTCATGAGTTTTTGTGTTTCTTAATTTTCAAGCAAATAAAGATTTTCTAGTTATCTTAGTATCTTATTCATTTATGGTTTAATAGCACTTTTTCAAAAAAGGCACTGCACAGGATTTTAATTGTTAAGATTAAAATTTTAAGAAAATTTTTAGACCTGAGTTAAGGACAATATAAGTTCAAGTCCTGGTAGATGTTCTGTGTGGGCTTGAGGATAATGTGCATTCTTCAGTTGTTGAAAGTTTTGTATATGCCCTCTGGGAAAATATTTTTAAACCAGTTTATCAAAGGATGCCCTTACTTATTTTTGAGTACTTGATCTACACATTAACTGACAGAAATACATTAAAAAATCTCCCAATAGTGTTGTGGAATTTTCTACTTCTTGGTACTTCTTTAATTTTTGTCATATTATTTTTGAGCCCGTGTTATACTAGTTAATTAAAAATAAAAGTATCATATGTTCCTGAAAAATTGAATTTTTTCCTATTGTAAAATGATGATCTTTATGTTTAGTAATGCTTTTAAAATTTTTTGCCCTAACATCTATTTTATTTTATATAAGAACATCAGCTTTCTTTTAATCAGTACTTTTTGTGTTATATTTTCTCTCTCCTTTTACTTTCAAACTTACTGCACCTTTATCATTTGTCTCTTAGATTTTTTTTAACCTGAAAAAAATCTATTTCCTAGCTGGATTATTTAACAATTTACATGTAGTACCGATATATTTACATGTAGTACCGATATATTTTAAATATACTGTCTTATTTTGTGCTTTCTATTTGCCCTGCCTGCACTGTGTTATTTTTCTTTACTTTCTTGGCTATATTTTGGATTGAGTACTTTTTTCTATCATTTTGTTTCTACTAGTGTGGAAATAATATTGGTTACACCTGTTCATTTAGCTTTTACCTTATAAATCATAACATACATAATTGAACTTAACAGAATCTACAAATAATCATTTTTCCCACCTCAGAGGAAATAAAACAATCAGAGAATATTTTGACTCAGTTTAGCTCCATTCTGACTTATATATCAATACTTATCTGTACTTTACTTGCAATGTATTTAATTTCACAAGAAATCATTTTTATTATTCATAATGTTAATTTAGGCTTGATTTTATTTACATAATTTCTTGTTTATAAATTTTTCTACCTTCTTGAACTTTGGATCATTCTTCTGGGATTTTTTGGTGGAAAAAAACTGTCAATTTTTAAAAATTTCTTTAATAAAGTTCTGCTGGTAGAAAATTCAATTTTTGTTTATTTGACAATGTCTATAATTTTTCCTTATTCTGAAAAGATATTTTCATGGTATACAATTACAGTATGGCAGTAAACTTCAATGATTTATACAACTCTCAGATCATTGACGATCTTCTACTCTCTTCTGTTGATTTTAAGACAGCTCTCAGTCCAATGGCCACTTCTTTGAAAATAACCTGTCTCTTTTCTTCCTCATTACTTTAAGATTTTGTTTTCTGCTGTAGAAAGTTTTACTGTGGTGAAAGTTTTACTCAGCTTCTTGAATCTAGGGATTGATGTATTTCATCCAGTTCAGGAACTTTTTTAGTCATCATGTTATTGGGTATTACCTTTGCCTCATCCTGTCTTGCCTCTCCTCCTAGAACTCTAGTTGGACATAATTTAAACCATCTCTACTTTTCTCTATATTTTTTACCTCTTAAAGAATCTAGATAAAGTTCTCCTTACACACTTTCAAATTCATTATTTCTTCAGCTTCGTGTAATCTGCAGTTAAACCCATATAATAAGATTTTAATTTCAATTATATTTTTCATTTACATTCAATTTTTCTTAAATCTGCTTCTCCCTGCAGATATTTCTAAGAAAGCTTTTATTTGTTAAACAAAGTATACATATATATCTTATATTCTGTGCTTAATAATTCTAATATTTAAAATACTTGTATCTCTGGGAAGATGGTGGACTAGAGGTGCCCAGGGCATGCTCCTCTAAAAGATTTAAATGGGTCCACTGCCACCACCACCTCAGTCACCAGAGCCATTGTCTGGTCCTAGAAATGTTGCCCATCACAGAGCAGCTTCCTGCCAGGAGCTACAGCTGCAGACACCACAGACACAGGGGGATGGCTGCAACCACTGCTGCTGCTGCCACCACCATTAGTAATCTTGCTGCCACCAAGGATACCACAGATGCAAGGGAGACAGTTGCAGCCACCAGCACCACTAGGTAACCCCATTGCCACTGCAGACACCACAGAAGCAAGGGAGGCAGTTGCAGCCAGCAGTCCACTGCCACTATCACAAGGTAACCCCACTGCCTCTCTGGACACCATACTTGCATGGGCCACTGTTGCAGACTCTGCAGCCAAGCAGACAGCCATTTTAACTGTCATTGTTGCAGTTGCCACCACCACTACTACCATCAGGAGCCACCATCATCATGTGAGCAGTCTGCCACTGCTGGAGCCATGCTGCCACATAGGAAGCCCACTAAAGTCACTGTCACAGCCACAACTGCTGCAGTGTTGGCTGCAATAACACTTGTGGTAATGGTAATATGCATGCTGCCAGTATGGATCTGGCCTTCACATTTGGGGCATGAGGGGTGATAATCAGCTTTGTATTTCATGAATATTCATAATAAATATAAAAAAAACAACAGAAAGATTTCAAATAAACAACCTAATGCTACAACTCAGAGAACTAGAAAAACAAGAACAATCCAATCCCAAAATTAGTAGATGGAAAGAAACAATTAAGATCAGAGAAAAACTAAATGAAATAAAGACTCAAAAGTTGACACAAAATATCAAAGAAACAAAAAGTTGGTTTTTCAAGAGGATAAACAAAATATACAAACCATTAGCTAGGCTAACTAAAAAAATGAGAGAGAAGGCAGAAATAACAAAAATTAGAATTGAAAAACAGAGATATTACAAGTGATAACACAGAAATACAAAGACTTCATTAAAGACTACTAACCTCAGGTATACGTCAACAAATTTGAAAACCTGGAGGAAAATTGATAAATTTTTGGAACATACAAACCACTATGACTGAACCAAGAAGAAATAGAAAATCTAAACAGACCACTAACAAGTAATGAGATTGAAGCAGTAATCAGCAGCCTCCCAACAAAGAAAAGCCCAGGACTGGGTGGCTTTACCGATGAATTCTACCAAACCTTTAAAAAGGAATTAATACCAATTCTCTTAAAATTATTCCAAAAAATTTAAACAGAGGGCATTCTCCCAAATTCATTTTATAAGGCCAGCATTGCCCTAATACTAAAACCAGGCAAAGATACAACAAAAAAAAGAAAACCATAGGGCAATATCTTTGGTGAACACAGATGCAAAAATCCTCAACAAAATATAAGCAAACAGAATACAGCAACACATAAAAAAATTATACACCACAATCAAATGGGATTCATCCCAGAGATGCAAGTATGGTTCAACATACACGAGTCAGTTACTGTGATTTGTGTGTTGATGGACCACATCAACAAATTCAAGGATAAAACAACATGATTATCTCAATAGATGCAGGAAAGGCATTTGACAAAATTCAACATCACCTTATGATAAACACTCGGCAAATTTGGTACAGAAGGAAAGTATCTCAACACAATAAAAGCCATTTATGACAAACCACAACCAATATCATTCTCAATGGGGAAGAGCTGAAAGCTTTTCTCTTAAGAATAGGAACAAGACAAGGATGCCCACTCTTGCAACTCCTATTTAAAATTGTATTGGAAGTACTAGCCAGAACGATCAGTCCAGAGAAAGAAATAAAGACCATCCAGATTGGAAAAGACAAAGTCAAATTGTCCTGGTTTGCAGATCATATGATCCTATATATAGAAAAGCTTAAAGACTCTACAAAAAACCTCTTAGAGTTGATAAATGATTTCAGTAATTACAGAATACAAAATCAACATGCAAAAATCACTAGTGTTTTAATAGTGTAAAAATGAACTAGCAAAAAAGGAAATCAAGAAAACTAGCCTATTTACAATAGTTTCCAAAAAATAAAATACATAGGAATCAATTTAACCAAGGAGGTAAAAGATCTCTACAACAAGAACTAAAAATTAGTGTTGAAAGATGGAAAGACATTCCATGCTCTCAGACTGGAAGAATTAACATTGTGAAAATGTCCATAATATCCAAAGTGATCTACAGATTCAATGCAATCCCCATCAAAATACCAACGACATTCTTCACAGAAATGGAAAAAACAATCTTACCTTTCATATGGAAAAACAAAAGACCCCAAACAGCCAAAGAAATTCTGAGCAAAAAAATAAAGCCGGTGGCATGACACTACTTGAATTCAAATTATACTACAAAAACATAGTAACAAAAACAGAATGGTACTGGCGTAAAAATAGACACTCACACCAGGGGAACAGAATAGAGAACCCAGAAATCAACCCACATACTTACAATCAACTGGTCTTCAACCAAGGCTCCAAGAACATACATTGGGGGAAAGACAGCCTTTTCAGTAAATGATGCTGGGAAAACTGGATCTCCATGTGTAGTGGAATGAAACTAGACCCGTACATCACACCATAGATCAAAATCAACTCAAAATGGATTAAAAACTTAAGTATAAGACATGTAACTATAAATTCCTAAATGAAAACATAAGGGAAACATTTCATGAAGTAGGACTGGCCAAAGACTTTGTGAATATGACCCCAAAAGCACAAGCAACAAAAGGAAAAACACAATGGGATTATATCAAACTAAAAAACCTCTGCACAGCAAAAGAAACAACAGAATGAAAAGACAAAAGAATTAATATCCAGAATATACAAGGGACTCAAACTACTTAGTAAAAAAAAATGTAACCCAATTAACAAATGGCAAAAGAGCTGAATAGGTATTTCTTTCAAGAAAGATAATACAAATGGCCAACGGACACATAAAAAAATACTGAGTATCACTCAGCATCAGGGAAATGAAAATCAAAACCACATTGAGATATTATCTCACCCCTGTTAGACTGGCCATTATCAAAAAGACAGATAATAACAAATTCTGGCAAGGATGTGGAGAAAGGGGAACCCTCCTACACTGTTAGTGGGACCATTAATTGGTGCAGCCATTATGGAAAGTGGTATGGAGGTTCCTCAAACAACTTCACATGGAACTTTCATATAATCCAGCAATTCCACTACTGGGGATATACCCAAAGGAATGTAAATCATCATGTTGAAAGGATACCTGCATTTCTATTTTTATTGCAGTTCTATTTACAATAGCCAAGAGTTGGAACTCACCTAAATGTCCATTGATGGATGACAGGATAAGGAAAATGTGGTATATATACACAATGGAACACTAATCTGCCATAAGAAAGAATGAAATTCTGCCATTAGAAGCAACATGGATGCACTTAAAGAAAATTATGTGAAGTGAAATAAGTGAGGCACTGAAAAAGAAATACCACATGTCCTCAATCAAAGTGAGAGTTAAAAAAATAAATAAAAACAGAAGAAAGGTACAACTACCAATACTGTATTAAATTTCCAAAAAGAGATACCAGAATTGAGGCCATCAGAGGTGGGAAAGGGGAGAGGGAGGAAGATAAGGGAGGAATTGGTAAAGGGCCATAAAAAACTATTGCATTGTATAATGTTGATTATACTAATTATCCTGATTTGAGCATTACATATTGCACACAGGTATTGATAATCAACTTTGTGCCCCACAGATATGTAAAATCAACTGGGTAAAAATAAATAAATACATAATATTATCTTTTTTTCTAAAAAAAAATTATTTGTATAGTTTTTCTGATATCTATTGTTTCTGCTGGTCTCTACTCCTGGCATCTTATTTTTTATACATTAAAATATATTTTTTACAGAAATGATATATTTCCAATTCTGCAGGTACATTGAGATGCTATCAGATTGGGATCATGTTATAATAAATTCACACTGTGAGTGAGACTGTTTTTAAATTATATTCTACATCTTTGTTTCAGCAGAGGATTAATGTAGCTTTCTTCATTTCCTCAAAATGGAAGTTCTGTATCATTTTTTAGACTTCCAGTTCTTTCAGTTTTTTTCTGTCCAAAATTTTTTCAGTATATTATAAAACTCATACAGCCTTCCTTTGCCCAGAATTATTTCTGCATTTTTAGTTTTACTTTTTTTTTTTTTAACTTCTACTTTCCTTCTAGGTACTCACTATGAGCATATTATCTGAAGCCAAGACATCATGTACAACTAAAAGGTTCTCCATCTATGTAGAAGACACAACAACAAGAGTTGGCTTCCCATAATTTTCACTATATAAAAAAATATATTATTAAAATATTGCCCATATTTTAATAATAATCTAAATTTAACATAGCTTTGTATGGTGGAGAGAGAACTGAACTAAGAAGTAGAAAAATTGACTATCACTACTTTAAACCTTAGTTTTATCAAATGCAAAACAGGAATATTAGAGGAATTCGAAAAGTTCATGGAAAAATGGAATTAAGAGATAAAAATAAAAATATAAACTTTATTTCTTGACATAAGCTCTATCAAATTCAAGACACTTTTGTAAGCAATGATAGCAGCCATTTAATCCATCCCTAAAGACCAAGGGTCATGCAAATTTAACCATGTCAATGCAGCCATTTTTACATTATTAACTTAAGAAAATGAGTGCCTTTTAAATATATTTGAAAGTTAGAAAACAGAAAGAAGTCAGAAGGTGCCAAATCAAGACTATGATGATTTTCAGGAAGCCCAATGATTTTCCATTAAAGTTCTTACCAAATTGCCCTTTTTTGATAAGAAATATGAGCAGAAGCATTGTTGTGATGGAGAAGGACTCCCTGGTGAAGCTTTCATTAGTGTTTCTCTGCTAAAGATTTGGCTAACTTTCTCAAAACACTATCAAAATAAGCAAATGTTATTGTTCTTTGGCCCTCCAGAAAGTCAACAAGCAAAATTCCTTGAGTATCCCAAAAATATATTGCCATGACCTTTGTTCTTGACTGTTCCATTTTGCCTTAACTGAACTACTTCCAACTCTTGGTAGCTATTGCTTTGATTGTGCTTTGTCTTCAGGTTAGTACTGGTAAAGCCATGTTTCATGGGAAAGACAGCCTTTTCAGTAAATGATGCTGGGAAAACTGGATCTCCATGTGTAGTGGAATGAAACTAGACCCGTACATCACACCATAGATCAAAATCAACTCAAAATGGATTAAAAACTTAAGTATAAGACATGTAACTATAAATTCCTAAATGAAAACATAAGGGAAACATTTCATGAAGTAGGACTGGCCAAAGACTTTGTGAATATGACCCCAAAAGCACAAGCAACAAAAGGAAAAGCACAATGGGATTATATCAAACTAAAAAACCTCTGCACAGCAAAAGAAACAACAGAATGAAAAGACAAAAGAATTAATATCCAGAATATACAAGGGACTCAAACTACTTAGTAAAAAAAAATGTAACCCAATTAACAAATGGCAAAAGAGCTGAATAGGTATTTCTTTCAAGAAAGATAATACAAATGGCCAACGGACACATAAAAAAATACTGAGTATCACTCAGCATCAGGGAAATGAAAATCAAAACCACATTGAGATATTATCTCACCCCTGTTAGACTGGCCATTATCAAAAAGACAGATAATAACAAATTCTGGCAAGGATGTGGAGAAAGGGGAACCCTCCTACACTGTTAGTGGGACCATTAATTGGTGCAGCCATTATGGAAAGTGGTATGGAGGTTCCTCAAACAACTTCACATGGAACTTTCATATAATCCAGCAATTCCACTACTGGGGATATACCCAAAGGAATGTAAATCATCATGTTGAAAGGATACCTGCATTTCTATTTTTATTGCAGTTCTATTTACAATAGCCAAGAGTTGGAACTCACCTAAATGTCCATTGATGGATGACAGGATAAGGAAAATGTGGTATATATACACAATGGAACACTAATCTGCCATAAGAAAGAATGAAATTCTGCCATTAGAAGCAACATGGATGCACTTAAAGAAAATTATGTGAAGTGAAATAAGTGAGGCACTGAAAAAGAAATACCACATGTCCTCAATCAAAGTGAGAGTTAAAAAAATAAATAAAAACAGAAGAAAGGTACAACTACCAATACTGTATTAAATTTCCAAAAAGAGATACCAGAATTGAGGCCATCAGAGGTGGGAAAGGGGAGAGGGAGGAAGATAAGGGAGGAATTGGTAAAGGGCCATAAAAAACTATTGCATTGTATAATGTTGATTATACTAATTATCCTGATTTGAGCATTACATATTGCACACAGGTATTGATAATCAACTTTGTGCCCCACAGATATGTAAAATCAACTGGGTAAAAATAAATAAATACATAATATTTTAGGGATGTTGTGAAGATGCGAGGCATATAAAATCCCTAGTTAGTACTCTGCTTGCTCAACAAATAGCATGCTATGCTCTTTTCTCTTGTGGCTACTACCCCAAAATAGTAAATAAATCTTCAACACCAATTTCTTAGACACAGATATTTACTAGAGCTCCTTATCATAGTGTTTGACTATGTAGGGAAATAGTAGGGAATTTGACACTATTTATTTACTATAGCCATACTTAGATAGATAAAGTTACACATGAAAATGAATGTTTAAAATAATAAAGAGAAAACAGTCATTTTCTTTCCAAATGAGAAGAATGATATTCAGAAAAGTAAGTGATTTCCCCAGGATGTAACAGCTCATTAGTGGCAAACTGGGAACCTTTTTCTAAATCTCAGACTAGTACCCTTTTCACTATACTGCCAATCATATGGCAACTGTTAAGTTTAGAGTTTTCTGAGACCACATCTGAGAGTTCTACACGTTCATAGGGGTAAAGAATAATTGCTAATATATTCTTTAGAATATAGCGTCAGAAGACAGAATTTAAGTTTTTAGAGAAAGATGTCAGTATTTTAGGTTATGTGAGTCTGGGAATATATAAAGTTTATAATATTAGGTACCAATCCAAAATAAGAATGTGTTGCCTTTGGAACTTAATATATAATTGCACAGATAATGCAAAGTAACAGTAGACCAGGTTCACTATTTATTTGGTCAAGCTAAATTTCTCTATCCATCCACCAATAGTCTCGATTCTAGAAAAATGACTATTCAGTTTTTTGGGGTTTTTTTCAAAGTTTTCTAATTTTAGTGGTCTCATTGCTTCACTACATTTTCAAATACATCAAACTAAAGATACTTATTTTATATTATGAATCTGATAAATCTACTACCTTCAGGATTCAATGGGCTGCTTTTGTGGTTTGTTTTTTCTGTTGACTCTCACTCTTGTGGCTTATTTCCTGAAGGATTTAGTAATCTTATTATCTTTTAGTTAGTTTATGTTTTTAAAAGCGGTATTAATACAAATTTTCAGAAGTGTGTGTTTAAACTGTTTCAACTCTCAAAGCTTTTTGACTGCATCTGCCAGGCACATGGAGGCAAATTCTTCCTCACCGTGGACAGACAACTGCTAAGCAATCACTTGCTTAGCAGCCTATATATAGTTTTTTTCACTTGCTTAGCAGCCGATGTATTGTTTTTTCCTGTCATAGAATTCTGAGTTCTGAGGAATTCCCTACTTTTGTTCTCAAACTTTATTTAAAACTTTTTTTGACGACTGATGCTATCCAAGTTCAAGACCTGTTATAATGCTACAGTAATCAAGACACTATTTTAATTAGATAAATGTAATCATTCCACAATGTACATATACTTCAAAACATCATGTTATAGACAGCAATATATGCAATTTTATCTGTCAATTTAAATGAATAAATTTAAGAAAAAAGAAAAATGAGGAGGTAAAGACCACTGCAAAAAGTAACATATTTTTCATATGCAACTGAGGCATCATTTCAGATAAAGGGTGTAAAACAAAACAAAAATTTTTAAAAAGACAGTGTGCTATTAGTGAAAGAATAGACAAATAGATCAATGGAACAGAATAGGCAGATCAGAAATAGACCTAAACAAATACAGTCAACTGCAATGACTAGTTAAGAAAAATGTGGTATATGTACATAATGGAATACTACTCAGCCATAAAAAAGAATAAAATTCTGCCATTTGCAGCAACATGGATGAGTCCAGAGAAAATTATGCTTAGTAAAATAAGCCAGACAAGGAAAGAGAAAAACTGCATGTTCTCACTCATAACTGGGTTCGATGGATAGAAGGAAGGAAGGAAGGAAGAAAAGAAGGAAGGAAGGAAGGAAGAAAAGAAGGAAGGAAGGAAGGAAGGAAGGAAGGAAGGAAGGAAGTCGATGGATAGAAGGAAGGAAGGAAGGAAGAAAAGAAGGAAGGAAGGAAGGAAGGAAAGAAGGAAGGAAGGAAGGAAGGAAGGAAGGAAAGAAAGTGAGAGAAAGAAAGAAACCACCAACAACAATACGTTGAGCTTTCAGAAGGAAAGAACAAACCTAAGGATACTAGAGATGGCAGGTGGAGGGAAGGGGTTTGGAGAGTGATAGGTCAGGTAAAGGGCATAAAGAAAAATCAAGATTTGTAATAATGAATATGGTAATAATTTAAAAAACACAAATATAGTCAACCGATCTTTGGCAAAAGAGAAAAGGCAATACAATGGATAAAAATATTTTTAACAAATGGTGGTAGAACCACTAGACACAACTGGACATCCACATGCAAAAATAGAAATAATAGTAATAATTTAGACACAGACCTCACACCCTTCTCAAAAATTAACTCAAAATAACCATACACATAAATGTAAAACACAAAACTATAAAACTCCTAGGAAATAGCAGGAGAAAATCTAGGTGACCTTAGGTTTGGTGTTGCCTATTTAGATACAACATCAAAGACACAATCTAAGAAAGATGTCATTGATAATGTAGATTTTCTTAAAATTAAAAACTTCTGCTATGTGAAAAACAATGTCAAGAGAATGAGAAGAAAAGCTACAGACTGAAAGACAACATTTGCAGAAGACACATCTGATAAAGGACTGTTATCCAAAATATACAAAGAACTCTTAAAACTCAACAATAAAAAAATGAATAACCTGATTAAAAAATGGGCAAAAGTCCTGAATAAACAACACACCAAAAAAGATATACTGACAGAAATAAGAACATGAAAAGATGCTCAACATCATATGTCATTAACAAATTGAAAAATAAACAACAATGTGATACCACTACATGCCTTCTAGAAAGGCAAAAAATCTAAAACAATAGACACAACAAATGTTGATGAGGATGTGGCGCAACAGAACTCACAGTCATTGCTGCTGGGAACACAAGATGGTACAGCAACTTGGTAAGACAGCTTGGCTATGTCGTACAAAAATAAATATGCTCTTACCACATGATCCAGCCATCACACTCTGGTTTTTTACTCAATTGAGTCGAAAATGTATGTACACACAAAAACATGAAAATGGATGTTTATAGAAACTTTATTCATAATTGCCAAAAGTGGAAACAACTAAGATGTCCTTTAGTAGGTGGGTGGATAAATAAACCATGATACATCCATACAATCAAATACTATCTAGCAATAAAAACAAATAAGTTATCAAGCCATGGAGGAACCTTAAATGTATGTTAACTACACAGACATAGAGGAAAGTTAAATGTACATTACTAAGTAAAATAAGCCAATTTGAAATGGTTACATACTGCATAATTCCAATTATATGACATTCTAGAAAAGGAAAAATTATGGAGACAGTAAAATGATCATTAATTGTCAGGGGTTGGGGGTGGAAGATGGAAAGGCAGAATACAGAAGATTTTCAGGACAGTGAAACTATTCTGTATGACACTATAGTGATGGATACATGTCATTAAACATTTGTAAAAAATCACAGAATGTACAGTACCAAGAGGGAACCGTAATGTAAAGCATGAACTTTGGGTAATAATGATGTGTTAATGTTGGTTCTACCACTCTGTTAAGACATGTTTATAGCAGGGGAGACTGTGCATATGTGCGGTATATGGGAAAAAAAGTGAGAAGTGTACCTTCTGCTCACTTTTGCTGTGAACATAAACATTTTTTTAAATTGTCTTTTTATAAAATATATTTTTCAGTTCAGCACTTCAAAGTGAGCTGTCCATGAACATTTATTTCACCACATTGTCAGAAATAGAAATCTCTTTCAAATTTATTGTGAAAGTAGAAGCTCAACATCCCAGGAACAATACATGAAAAATTTGAGTGAGAGAGAACATGCCTGATATGGCTGGAAAAGATAATTGTAGGTAGACAGAAGAAAAGTTTCTAGCACCAACAGGAGTTGCAATTATCTACTGAGGATTTACTGTATGCTCAGAAGTGGTCTACATACTTCTAATACATTATCTCACAAGAATTCCGAGAGGTCCACATTATTATTGCCATTTTTAAGATAATAAGAATGTTTCAGACCACAGAGGTTATATTTAACATCACACAGCAAGTAGCAGAACCACAAACTTAATTTTTTCTGAAGCTCCCACAATAATATTTATTAACTACATAGTCATATTTTTTTTTATTTATTCAGCAGAGAAAGAAAGTCCACTTCCCAATTTTATTTAGCTTCATATGTAGAGTTTGGGAATCAAGAATTGCTTGTAACTTTGTATCAAAAACTAATTTTTGATTTAGTCACTGACATATTTTCTATTTTTCATGGTGACTTTCAGAGGCTGAGTGGTATTGGAAGGATGTACTTTTATGCTTCTTGATGTCATAATCCATATAATTTATTTCATTTTTCAATATTTCTCTTAATTCCCCAATTATTTCCTTTTTCATCTTTACTCATTTTCTAGTTTTTCCTACCTTTACTTCTGCTGCCTCTTTTCCTTTGTGTATTTTCCTCAGTACTCATATTATGGCAAGAATACAGATATCTCCAAGAATGGTGAAAGAAGCTTAGCTGCAGTCTTTAAAGGCACTCTTGGAGGGCTCATTTCATTAAAAGAGTAACATCAGCACTGTTAATAGAGTGCTGATATTCAATGTGTCCCTTGCTATCAAATCTAGCCATTTGCCTTTTCTTGGCTTCATCTGTAGGCCCCAAGCTAGTCATTCTTGGATATGGAGCTACTTTGCTAACAGAAAACATACCTTGGCATTCCCTGGAGGAGGCAAATCATTGAACTAGTTATCTGCTTATCTTTCTCTGGGGTTTTTGCTTATTTTTAATATGATCTTTTAGTCTCAACAGACTTCGTGCCTGTACTTGCTTGGATTTGAGATTCTCCACCTCGTTCAGTCTCTATTACTTAAGGCATCAGTTCAGAATAAGGTTTACAGAACTAGATAGGTAACATTGCCTTGTTGAACCTAATTTCTTCATCTATAAAACTTAGGAATCAAAATTCCTCTGACCTACTCTCAGAATTGAATCACATCAAAATTTTTGTGTGTGATAGGGGTGATAGTGAACAATTTTAAGCTTTGTGACATAAGCACTGACCAATCAGAAAGGACACTGGCTTTGAACTGGAGCAGAGTTCTGCAGAGCCCCTGCTGTGTAGGATATTAATATTTTGGTTACTCAATATCATGAACTTGGGAGGAGGTTTCAGGGGAGGAGCTGAGGCAGCCATAGTGGGTGGCGATGTGGTAGTGAGGAGGGGCTCAAGGAAGTAGCGATTTACCAATCAAATAAAAATGTATTTCGGTATTTTAACAACTGTTTCAGCCATACATACATATGCCAGGCTTATATCTGCTCTATTCAAGTATTCAGCAAATTTTAGAGCACCATATTATTTCATAGTATATAAAATGTTTTGATCTTTATCTTTCTGGAAATGACTATCAAAGGCTATCATATAATTTGTCAACTATCATCAGGCTGACAACAACTCTAAACTGCTATCTGTGCATTTTGAGATCAGGGAAGTTAACATGAAAAAATGCATATCTTGTAATCAATGAAATACCAACTAATTAATACCTTTATTAGCACACTGTATCTGTAATATTAAATGTAATCATCCATAACAGTTAAACTTGTATCATTAAATTAGCCTAATAATACAAAGAATTATGCTACATGATTTTGATTGTTTGATATAATTTTGATGTATTTTGCATGAATTACTTGATTTTTTACTGAGTGCCTACTACATGCCACACATTATTCTACGTAATACTGAAGACTTAGCAGTGAACCAACAGAGTCCTGAACTTCAAGTAGCATATAGAATACCATTATTTTAAATATGTATTTCTGCCTGTGATAAGCACTAAGGCCATGTAGGTTGGTCTTGAGTTCAATGACAGTATACAAGGGTTTATTCTTTGGCAAGTCTAATCAGGTACACTGGTTTTAAACTGTGCCCTGTAGAACCCTAGGAGACTTTGCAAATGCATCTCTGTGGCTGCTATGAGAAGTAGCCAAAAGATCAATCCTGCCTCCTAAACTAGAGCAGATGTACTCTTAGCTGGTTTACATACTATATTGAATTTTGGGTAATATTTCACTCGAAGAAAGAGGTTTCTACTAAAACATAAAGTTTGAAAGCCATTGATCTTGTGGACAAAGTACTAAATCTCAGCATGAAAATGTTTAAATTTCCATCTCTACTGCCCATTTATAATTTTACTTGAAATAACCAAACCATGTTTAAACATGACTCACAAATGATTCCAAATGATCCTGATCCTAGTTTTCAGTTAAACTGTAAAGAAATCTATGTCAATTATTCTTTTTGGGTTGCTGTGTATGGAACAACCTTCACCCCATGCTGTGATTACAAGAGTTCAGAAACTATCCTGTATCCACTGATGTGTAGGTTACCTATGTTTTTCCACCCTTTGGGAGGCATAATACTCTTATTTATAAAAGTATTTGTTAAAATATAATAATAATAGTAACAATATATGCAGGGAGTTGTGATATGCCCTTTGCAACATTAATTTTTATTTAATTCTTATAAAAAGTCTAAGTGGTGGTCCCCATTTTTAAAGTGAGAAAATGGAGGTGCAAAGAATTAAGTAGTTTGCTCATGGTGAAGCTGCAATTTAAGGGCAGTTTTAAATTTGTTTTCTCTAATCATTATCCTCATAAAATTTTGCAATCTCTACATCAACTCTCTATATTCTAGATATGGTAGGGCTAAGGAGGTATGGGATGGGAAGAAATGTGTACCTCTCTGAAGCAGGCAAAGGTACACAGGTAAGAAATTGTTACATGCATATAAACTTTTAGAATCCACTAAAACAATAAATCTACTTGAAAATAAATGCATATTTGTTCTAAGGACTAAAAAGTTACATGGACTTCTTATTTGAAAAATTTTTTTGCATATTTCACTTGTTGTGAAATGCTACTATTAAAGTACTCAGAGAGATGCATATACATAAAATAACACAGTAATATACCATGGCAGGATAGATAGCATATGTAACTCAGACTCAGGGGGCTGACAAATCCATGCAGCAGACCAACCTTCCTGGCTAAGAACCAGGAGTTACGCTTGTTACATAGAACTCTCAAGGGTACTATGCAATCGGAGGTCACAATCGAGGCAACAGAAGCAATGTCACTATATCAGAGAATGGGCCAATTCAGATCTGGTCCTTGACAGTCACTGAGGTCAAAGCTTGCAGCAAATAATTGTATTAAACAGGAATATTCCCTGCACACTTTTAGAACTGTCATCTGAACAAACAAGTCCAGGTCATCTGTAGGTTAAATCTGAGTTCTTTTCCTGGTACTTACAGCTTACTTTCTAGTCTTAATCTCTTACAGTCTTTAATCATACAACTGAAACTTCTTTTGATCAAGTAGATGCTTAATAAATTTTTGTTGT
The DNA here is from genome assembly GCF_000696425.1 of Galeopterus variegatus. Classification (NCBI taxonomy): domain Eukaryota; kingdom Metazoa; phylum Chordata; class Mammalia; order Dermoptera; family Cynocephalidae; genus Galeopterus; species Galeopterus variegatus. The sequence continues at coordinate 109,551 of NW_007730541.1, forward strand.
CTAACCTTAAAAACAACAACAAAACAAACCTTCATTTCACTGCATGCATTTATTGCTTAGTTGAATTTTTATTATTTGCTATGAGTGTTATTTTAAAATTCTGACTACAGTGATAATATTCACAATTTAAACTTCATAAAATAACATGGAAAATAGTTTTACATTCAAATTAAATAATCTCAAATGTTAATTAATCACTATTTATGTATCATTGCATGCATTTTGTATAAAAGCAACTAAATTCAGATAAGTAATTTTTGATAAAAGATACAAAACTTACAAATAGCAATTAATATATAGCAAAAGGTGTATTTATAAATAAGTAGATGAAAAATTTATTTAAATCAAATAGCAAAAATAAAATGTATGGGAAATAGAGTTGCACTCGTGTTTATATGAGATACATAATGTACAGTATTAGTTCACATTTTCCTCACAACAATTTGGAATGCATGAATCATTACCACCACTTTTTCAGAAACCTCAGATCACATTTGAATACTTACTTTATTCTCAATTTTATTCCATGTTGCTAACTTAATGATAAATGTTTAAAACATATCTGTTATGCTATAATTTTGATATTGCTATAATTCAAATATGCAAACCTTAAGATTATCATCTTGAGTACAAATTTTATTTCTATACGTATTTTCTACCAATCATGCTTGAAAAAGAATACATTCTAGATGCTCTCTTTTTGACAGATACAAGAAGTAAAAAAAATAAATATTTTGAAACTTGGTTTTATTTTATATTAATTTATATTTCACTTTTGAAAATCCTTGTATTTAATATTTAAATTACACACATTTACACACACACACAATCCCATGACATAGTTCCAAATGAAACACACACACCATAAACCAAATTATAAAACTGTAAACCTGAAACTGGCAATAGTTCAATATTCAATTAAAGAAGAGTAAAGTTCTGCATTTTCGTGACTGTATAATTACTAAATTAGTATATAAGAGAAAAGCATGGTCCTTATGAACAATATGGCATGTCACATTCTAAAACAGTATCTAAGATAATGCTTTTGCACTGTTTGATCAACCCTATAGTTTTCAGTTGCTTATTTTATATTTCTTTAGAATGTGTTAGATAAAAACTGAGAATTTTTTTTGTTTGAAAAATTATATGATCCTTGTGAAAAGTGTAAGTCTCAGCTTAGTTTAAACAGCTCAAGCTAAGTGTCAACTTCAGAGACTTTTCTTAATATTTACTTTTTTAAAATCATATTTTTAAGTTTAGTTCTAATATATTTTTAATTCACAAGGAGACAAAGTAACATACGTATGTTAAACATTAAAACTGTTATTTTAAGGAAACACTTCTTGACCTCATTAAAATAATTAACATTTCATAACATTATATTTCACATCCAAGTTATGGAAAAGTAAAAAAAAAATTATCAAAACAAACTATAGTCAATTACATTTTCAGATCAGCAAAATGCACTTGTAAACGTCTTCCTCCCCTAATCTAATTGCCAAAGGCATTTTAACAGCTCAAATAAGTGGTTAGAAACATTCCTGCCATACTGTCTGAAATATACAGGGATTTGCTGTTGTTCTTCTTTTATGACTTTCAATTTTCTGTAGCTATAAATATTAATAAGGTCAGAAGATTATACTCCCATGCACACATACATAGACACATACACATACATATACACTTGAGGTTAATTGTTAACATCACTTGTTTCAAATTATTCTGAGTTATTCAAATAGCAATATTATCACATGTGATTTATTTACTTATGTATTTTGTAATCTGAATTACCTTAAAGGGTGGGAAATGAGGAATTGTAGTGCATGTTAATCTTTTAGAGATAACTGGTGATTTATCACCTTTAATGGGCAACAAAATCAATGATTTGATAGTTTTAAACATGAATAAACAGAAGGTAATACATTTCATTTTAATTCTTTTATATTTTAAGATACACATTTCCACTTTTAAAAGGAGAATTTTAGTAAAACTGTCTTCTAGTTCTTTAATTCTATGGCATTTGACTTGTTTCTAAAATTATCTGAGTTTCGCACTCTAAGACCTGGGTCACAACCCTATTTAGGGACAGGAAATAGTTATCAGGTCACTGAGTGGTCAAATGAAAAAGGATTTGAAATGCTTTAGCACTTAGAGCCCTATTCATTGAAAAAATTGACTCCTATGTTGCTTAAAGATTGAAGTTTTTACCAGGACTAGTCAGCTTATGCCTAAATGATTACACCGATTTTAAGAAAAATCTACAGTTAGAGTATAAACAGATTTAAGAGTTAAGAGTACAAGCAAACAGCCTTATATGTCTACATAAAGAAATGGTCTCTAGGACATGCACAGATATTTTAATTAACAATTTATCTGAATTCAAATCCTGTGGCAGTTGGATACAATAGAATTTGGTGTAGGAGGAAAGGGAACTAAAATATTTCTTTATGCTATTTTTGCTTCTAAAGTAGATCTAAAAGTTACCATAGTAATTAAGTAGCACATTTTACTATCATACAGGATAAAATCATATAGTTATTCCTATTGCTAATAATGATTATTAACTCAAGCCCATGATAGATTTTTTTTCTGTTTCAACTGATATTATTTCAAGTGAATACAATCTATCTCTGATGATGGAACTAGGAAAACTAGGGGGAAGTTGGGACAAAAAAAAAAAAAATTTCATTTGAGTTTTTTAGCACTAGACCAGTTTCATTGGAGTTCACAGTCATTACTGATAATTAAAGTACCATTTTTTCCCAGTCTCCAAGGCATGTAGTATCAAGGTTTTTATACAGAGAAAAACTTGTGGCTGGAAAAAAAAAAAAAAAAAAGAAAGAAAGAAAAAACTTCAAAAATGTATGAAAAGTGATAGAAGAGAATTAACCCAAAGTGTTCCTTGAATACGTCACTTTCCAAAGTCTGGAAGCTTAAGAATAGAATGTTATAAAAACTTAACCAAATAAAGGTATGTCATATTCACATATACTTTTCTATATGATCACTAAAACTTAAGAAATTGATGTTTTATTCCACAAATGTTGAAGGAAGCAATCCTATCATTGATGGAATGAAAGTTGGAAAATTAGGCACAGATTTTATTTTTAAGTTTTATTTTATAATAAGAAACTGGGCCATTAAAACTATGTAACCAAAGCTGGAGTGCGTGCACTGGAAGGCCCCTGCAGTCTTTTACAACTTTTCAGAGGCCGCGGTTGTGAACTGGGTTTGCACTCTGCCAGGAGAGCAGCTCTGACCCATGGAGAGCACTCCTTCAGATCAACACTGCCTCGGGCCTTTCTGCTTTCTCCAAGAAGTCTTACATTTCAGGCATCAAGTTGAATTTCTTCTGGAGATGATTAACCCAAACCCATGACAGATTTTTTCCAAGATATCCAACCCCTTATGTTTATTTTATCCTAGCTCTTTTTTGGATGTACTGGACACAAGTAACTTACTCATTTTACATGTTAAAGGGCTGGTGGAGAGCCATTAATTCCCTTAAAAATGAGAAAATATTTCAATGTGCAGGGCTCTATTGTCTGAGCTCACATTAGCTACATGAGTTAGAATTTTAAGAAAGATGTTTCTCCTCTACTATAGAATTATTTAAAGCATTTCATCACTTCTCAAGATAGGGATCTTACAGTTTTTGGGAATTGCATTCTCGTGGTGTATTAAAAACACAATGTTAGAAGGATCAGTTACTGTTTCCATAAGCAAGTTTGTAGGGGGTTTTGACTAACCTAAATCTTGGCACGCACAATTTTAGTTAATAGTCAAATAAAATATATATAAAGGGATCTATTCTCCTTCTATTATACTAACCACTGTCATTGTTTCTATTTCTGCAACATTTTCTTTTTATTATGGGTGAGAAGAATTATAGGAAAATGATTCAGGTGTTTTTACGTACTTCTTAAAGTAAAATATGTTAAACTCAGAGATGATTAGATGACATTTTTGGACATAACTATCAGTATTTTTAAAATAAGACCAGTTTTTTTCTTCTTTGAAATAACTCAGTGCAAAATGGTAGGATATTTATAGATTTTTTGAGAACATATTCAAATCCCTTAGGACCTAGATTCCAATTGCAATGGGATTTTTATCATAAACATTAGGGTTATTTTAAAATATTTTAAACATTAGAATACTTCAAACATGTAGATTGCTAACATATATAGCAATAGAAAAGCTTACTCAATAATATATTTCAACATTTATTCTTCTAATACTAACAGAAATACATCAAAGGAAAAACACATGAAAATAAATTTAAAGGATATTTTAATATAAAGTCTTGGTTTCAGTATAGAACCTGATAACCAATGCAAGCAATTTAAAGATGAAGGTATAAAGTCCAATTTAACTTTGCATGCCAAGAATAAGAATTCATTTCACCAGATGGAAGTATGTATGTATGTATGTATATATGTAGATCCATGAGAATAGAAATGAGCACAACTGAGACTGGAGAGCAGCTTAACTGTATACACAACTACAGACACAAATAAGTCTATTTGAACATAAGCGTTATCCATAAGTGACAATTCCGAGAAACTTGCAACTTTGAGTTTAACATTAAGATGATGATAAAATGTAGACTCTAAATAAGTTTTAATTTCTTAAAATTAAGTCTAAATGTTCCTTGTAACAGTAATTCTCACAACTAATTTTTTAAAACCATTCTCTTTAAAGAGGAAAATCTCATGTACAATTTTAGGTCACTTGTACAAAGAACCATAGAATATATCTTAGAAAACTTCAAGGAATAATTTTATTTTCCCATAAAATTAGTAAACACCTCAAAATTGTTAAAAAATTATAAGTCCTCGAACCACAACAATTACAGAAAATCAATTCACTGTTCCAGCTTAGCAATTGTAGAATTATTAGTTTTTTCTATTCTTCTTGGAAAACAATGCAATATAAATTTTATCTTTACAAAACATATATCAATATCCGAATCAAAATATTTTATCTCTACGTGGGGGATAAAAACTAAGTTAATTTTTATAATTAGATTTATTACTGGAATGTTTAAAGATATCAATTTCTTCTTTAATTCATGCTTCAGTGGGCTACCTAAGTTCAAGACCTTGTACAGGGTGAAGAAAAGAAATGACAGGGATAGTATATGTATTGGGGGTTTTAGGTTAATGCTAGAAGTGTGACTGATTGATTGACTGATTGATTGACATCACCTTCAGAAATATGGATTAAAGCTGCTTATCAAATTTGTCCAGCTAGAATTAGAGTACAATGGATCATTGACCATAATCTGCATCTTGTCTATTCACTCAGGTATATGCATTTTCTATCACCTGGAAAATTCCTTTCCATTGAAAAATGATTGACTAAGCAGAATAATAAACTTTCCCAATGCACAATCACACCATATTTTAAAATATAAGATTTTTAAATGTATCTAGTTACTATAACCAATTATTAAATTTGAACCAATTTTATTGCAAATGGGCTACTATTTTATAATAGTGACAGTTTAAATATATTGAACTTGCATTGTATTCAATATGCATTAGGTACTGTTTCCAGCATTTTACACGTGCTGATTCATTGACTCAACTCTGTGAGTTATGCATTATTTTACTTCACTATACCAATTTTTCAAATGAAGAAACAGACACAGAAATGTTAAAGATGTGATTAAAGTCATATCCCTAGCAAGGGGCAGAGTTGGGATTTAAACCTAAGTAGCCTGGCTCTACAGCCCACTCTCAGTTCTTAAGATGAGATATCATTTATTAATTAAAAAGCAATCTTGAAGAACCTTGCACAAGATAGTGAGACTTTGGAAAAAACACATGGGATTCCAAAGTTCTATTGAACATATAAAATCTTTATGGAAAACATAAATTATTTAGATTTCTAAGAAACATAAAAGTATATATTCACTTTAGTATATTACTTATCTCTATTCTTTCAGAACATGTTTCAAAAGCTATGAAACCTTAAAATAATGGAATAATGTTTGTAATAATTAAGTTTTTCAAGATCTACAACCTCACAGCTGGTGGAGCTTCAGTAGGAAATGATTAAATGAATTCCAAAGTTTGCTAAATAGATCTCAGGGGTGGGTGAGACAGTGGGACTTATAACTTGAATGTGAACACTGAATGAGTTGTAAGTTTAAGTTGGGAATAAGCCAATATCTGACTTTGAGTAATAGCAATTGGCAGGAAGAGTGTTTCTAAGAATTCAAAGGTTTTTTTTTTTTATCAGAATGTTTATTAATTCAACAAACACTTATTGAGTGCCCAGTATATATGAATCTAATACTGTTGGTAGATTCTGAGGACGGGAGGAACAGAAATATGACTAAGACCTGATTCCTGATCTTGAAAATATTAACAGTCAGGAGGGAATAAAACAACATGTAGTCACAAGACAATGTTGCAGAGGCACGGACAAAGGCTTATGGAAGGCTTGGCAGTGTTAGGAATGACTTACAGATGTAATGGCATTTGTCTGAGTCATGAAGGATAAGTGTAAGTCTGAAACTACAAACATGAGGAAGGGCATTACAGATAAAGGAAATAGCATAAGGATATGAAGAACAGGACATGTTGTGGAAAGAACAAATAGTTCATTATAGTTGCAGATACACAGAAGTAGTCCAATACAATTAGGGGAAACATGAGGAAGGGCATTACAGATAAAGGAAATAGCATAAGGATATGAAGAACAGGACATGTTTTGGAAAGAACAAATAGTTCATTATAGTTGCAGATACACAGAAGTAGTCCAATACAATTAGGGAATATTTCAGGGGGTAGGGAGGAAAGTTACTAGGTGATTCTGGAAAAATAGGCTGGGGACAGTAAATAAAGGGCAATGCATATTGAAGGCCTTCGGAATTCGCGCTAAAGGAAACAGGCATTATGAGATTTTCAACAGTGGTGTGCAGTATGCAGAATTACAGTTTAGAAAGACAATGAGGTATGGGTTGATGACAGTATTTGCAAAATTGAGATATGTGTGGATATTAGAAAGAGCCTATTAAAATATTTCAAGGCAAGAGACAGTGAAGGCAATATGCTATGTGCTGGTAGTGCTTACGGTTAGGGAATGAGAAAGAAAACAGAATGAAGAATGATTCTGATTTTTCTAAATAGCTAATGCTACTATTAACAGAGATGAAACAAAAAATAAATCAAACAGGTGGGGAGAATGGAGTAAATACAATATGCTTCATGGTGGAAATGCTGGTCTTGAAGTACTTGGCAAAAAAGTGAAAGGGGAAGGATAGAGAGATTTGGTTGTTATTGCCTATAAGTGTAAGTTAAATGAGAGAATGAGGTGTTCTGTCTGATCCGTCCATCATGCTATGGGAATAGGTCTGATTTGTACTTCCACAATATTTTGTTTTGCCTATTTATGTAAGTCTCCTCAACTAGACTCATGGGCACTTTTTGATGACAGAGACTATGTCTCATTCAACTTTGTATCCCTATATTCATCTTTGTATCCCTAGAACCTAATATAATGTCTGACAAAGTAAACACATCTGCTGTATATTTGAATAATAAATATGTGTACTGAGTAGAAAACAAGGTCAGAGACAAACAAAATTCTCAGAACATTGATACTTAAAGAACAGAAATAGGCAGAGAAGACTGAAAAGGAGTGGTCAGATAAATAGGAGGTAAACTGGGAGAGAGTGGGAATAAAGATGTAAAAGGAGGAGAGAAGTTCTGGGAAGAGTGTAAAATACTGAAGAAAAAACAAGTGGAAGGAGGACAGAAAAGAGGTACCTGAATTTAGCAATTAAGAAGTTAACATTGATTACTGTAATGAATGTAGTCTAAGTAGAATGATGGGAATGTGACCAGATGTGTACACTCTGCATAACTTTATAAAATAATTATATATCAGCTTATAAATTGCAGTTTATTAGTTTGTCTCTCTCACTAGACTGAGCTTCTGAAGCAGGAACCATTTTCACTTGTGCTTCCTATCTCTAGTACAATGAAAGAAAATGGACTCTCAAAAATGCTTTTTGAAGGAATCAAAAATGCAGAATAACAGAAGGTGGGGAATAAAGACACTGATTATACTGCCTAGGAAGGTTGGCAATTAAAAAAGAGAGATGGATAGGGTAGTAGCTTGAGGAGTAGGTAGAATCACATTTTCAATGGCAGAAATGCAGCTTGCCCATATGTTGATTTTAAGAAGTTAAGGGAAATAATGGAGACAGAAATATTAGGGGAAAAGACAAGAGATATTTATACATGGCATCATCACGAGAGAAAACCGTGAGATAAGCAATATAACCGTGCCAAGTACTCCAGGTTCATCTTACTCCTTGTTCTCTGGCCACACCAGCCTTCTTTCAGTTCTTCAAATGACCCAGGCTAACTCTGTATTCAAAGTCTTTCAATAGGCCCATGTCTTTGTCTGGAACACTCATTCTACACAACTTCTCCCTCGGCCTAGTTACTTTTACTCAGCCTTCAAATTCAGCTCAGTGTCATCACTTCTTCCCTCATCTCTCTGGGTTAGATTCATAAGGTTCTTCCCTTACTTTTCCTCCATAGAACTCTAACCAGTTATGTTATTATATGTGTATACTTACATGAGCATTTATAAATGTCAATCACCCCCTGCCCTCTGCCAGATCATGAACACTATTACTCATGGTCTGTGTTTATTTCTTCATCACTGTGTAATCATTTCCTTGCACACTGACAAACTCATTGTGGATATTCAATAAACATATGTTGGTAGAATAAATACAGAAGATAAGGAATTAAATCTTAATTCCTGAATTCTAACAATTCACTCTAGTTGCTTTTAAACATTTTAATTCAATTTACCCAATTTCTTTATGTGGTGTGTTTTTTATTCGCTCCAATTTGTTGACAAGGAAAATCATTAAACTACAAAGCTATAGTAACCAAAACAGCATGGTACTGGCATAAAAACAGACACTCAGACCAATGGAACAGAATAGAGAACCCAGAAATCAACCCACATACTTCAGCCAACTGATATTTGACAAGGGCAACAGAAGCACATATTATTGCCTCTTCAGTAAGTGGTGCTGGTAAAACTGGACATCCATATGTTGAAGAATAAATCTAGACCTATATCTCTTAACATATACCAAAATCAACTTAAAATGTATTAAAGACTTATATAAAAGACCCCAAAGTATAAAATTATAAAAGAAAACACAGGGAAAACACTTCAGGAAGTAAGACTGGGTAAAGACTTTATGAATAAAACCCCAAAAGCACAGTCAACAAAAGAATAAATAAACAAACGGGACTATATCAAACTAAAAAGCTTCTGTACAGCAAAGGAAGTAGTTAACAGAGTGAAAAGATAACCTACAGAATGGGAGAAAATATTCACAAACTATGCATCTTACAAAAAATTAACATCCAAAATATACAAGGAACTAAAACATTTTAACAGGAAAAAAACAAGTAACCCAATTAAAAAATGCTCGAAGGGGCTGAATAGGCATTTCTCAAGTAAGATATAAAAATGGCCAACAGATGCATGAAAAAATGCTCAACATCACTCAGCATCAGGGAAATCCAAAATCAAAATCACATTGAGATATCATTTCATGCCAGTTAGACTGGCCATTATAAAAAAGATAGAGAATAACAATTGCTGGCAAGGATGTGGAGAAAGGAGAACCCTCCTACATAGTTGGTGGGACTGTAAATTAGAGCAGCCATTATGGAAAATGGTACGGAGGTTACTCGTTTGAGGAACTACAGATAGAACTACCATATGATGCAGCTATCCCACTGCTGGATATATACCCAAAGGAATGGAAATCACCATGTCGAAGGGATACCTACACTCCCATGTTTATTGCAGCTCTATTTACAATAGCTAAGAGTTGAAGCCAACCTAAATGTCTTTCAGTGGATAAGGAAAATGTGGTGTATATATATACAATGGAATACTACTCTGCTGTAAAAAGAAATGAAATATTGCCATGTGCAGCAACATGGATAAACTTAGAGAAAATTATGTTATGTGAAATAAGCCAGGCACAGAAAGAAACATCACATGTCCTCACTCATATGTGGGAGCTAAAAAAAACACAAATAAATAAATGAAACAAAGAAAGGATACAACAATCACAATAATTTGTTGAACTTTCAAAAGGAGAGAACAGAACTTTCCTAGAGGTGGCAAAGTGGGAGGGAGAGTGGGTTAGTGAGAAATTGGTAAAGGTCCACAAAGAATGATTACATTGTGTAACGATAAATATAGTAATTATCTTGATTTGATGATCATGTATTGCACACAGGAATTGATATTCAATGCTGTACCCCACAGATATGTTCAACCAATTATATTCCAATGGGGGGGAAGCTTAAGTAACTTAACCAAAATTGCATAGGTCTGAGCTAGGATCTAAACTCAGTTCTATATAATTCCAAGCTAGTGCACTTTTTTTTTTTTTTTTTTTTTTTTCCCCCCTGGGGGGGAAAAAAAAAAAAAAAAAAAAAATGAAAAACTCATCCAAAACAAAAAATTATATTCCAATGGGGGGGAAGCTTAAGTAACTTAACCAAAATTGCATAGGTCTGAGCTAGGATCTAAACTCAGTTCTATATAATTCCAAGCTAGTGCACTTTTTTTTTTTTTTTTTTTTTGCTTCACCACTGGGGTGGAAATAACAAAAATAGAAAGAAATGTAAAACTCATCCAAAACAAACAAAAAGCAACAAAAAATTATCTTAGTCATGACAAGTAATTTGATGCAAAATTAAGAAAAACAAAGTATTATGTTATTATTACCATGTCTTTAAATATCATTAACCCATCAGAAATTATTATTGATGGTAGACCTCCTAGACTAAGCCAATGTTCACTTAGATTTATCCACATATTCATTCTTATTTGGTCTTTATTACTTCCTATACCAAGATTTAATCTGGAAGACTTTTCTTTTTTCCTGAAGAATACCCTTTATTTATTTTAGAATTGGCCTGCTGCTGATGAATTCCATTTTTGCATGTTTAAAAATGTCATTATTTTACCTCAATACGTTTTCACTTATTAACTTTTTATTAAATACCAGGTCCTTTAATGGGTGACTTCAAACTCATCTCATTTAATCATTTAAAAATAATATTTCACCAAGATTATATATGTACATGGTTTTAAGAATGGAAAACTGTGATCTCCAGCTCTATTTCTTCCCATTACCAATTCCCACTCTTAAAAGACAATCACATTCATATTAGTAATTTCTTCTACTATTGGCCCTATATATCTTGATTTTTTTTTTATTCTGGAATATTTTATATTACCTTTTGACTTCACAATACAAAAGGTAAGTTTTAACCCTTTTATATTAATTCTATCATACATATATGAGGTTTCTTCAAAAAATTTGTGAAAAAAAATAGAATAAAAAGAAAACACGAGGGCCTGGCCAGTTACTCAGTTGTTTAGAGTGCAGTGTTGCAACACCAGCGTTGAGGGTTTGGATCTCCATAAGTCCAGCACCAAACAGCAACAACAAAAAAGATAATACAAATCTTTCCATGAACGTTTTGAAGACCCCTCGTATATACTTCTTCCCATTTCCTAAGCAAATACTTATTTTTGGTTAGATTACTATTCAGTGTTTACAGAATTATGTCTATGTATATATTTACAGGTGAGACATGTAGGGTACTGGAAGAAAAGAGTTAATAGCTTGTTCTTTGGGTTTCTTCTAGCTTCAGGAAAGTGTAAGTATTTGATCCTCAGGTCAAGAAATTGCTAGAATTTAATCTATACTGAATCAAGATCAACGAGAATTTGGCTGTACCAGACCAAACACATTCACCTCGTTGCTGAGATTGTTCTTTTGAGAAATGAGTAACCAATTTTGCTGAAATGCAACTCAACCAGAGAATTGGGAGGTAATTACATACTCCTAAGTGGACTAGGTAACTAGCTGGTTATATACGTGAAAAGATGCATGACTAATTATAATAGTCACTGGGATCCCAAGAGGTGATGGTTTCCCCGTTGTCCATACAACCTAAGTGCAGAATGACTAGTTCACCAGATGCTGTACCAGCTATATGCACCCACTATACTAAGCATGCTAAGTAATGTCTTCTCCTGTGTCCTTCCTTCAAGTTAAGTAACTTCAGTGTTGTGTAAAGCCTATTGTGTTTCATGAGTTTGATTATTGATTTGAACTCAAAATGCTAATGGAAAAAAGTGGCAAAGCAGTTGCAGATTATATTTTCTCATATAAAAATTTTGTTTTCTCAAATTTAGTTATCTCATTTTTTATATTTAGTTTCTTTTCTATGTGCTATAATTAAACCCCAAATTCTGTTAGAAGGGTACACATACTGTGCATCTACTATATACATATCTACAGTTCACCCCAAAACTCTCTTCCAAAAGAGCATATCATCTGCTATTAACATATTTGATCATTATCTGATGTGCTTGAAAATGCTGATAGGAGATACATTATTTTGGAAAAGAGTGTTTTTCCCTATAAGAGAGTCTGCTTACAGTGTTCTCTCTGTCATCATGAAGTGATTACTCTCTAAGCCTGTGTGAGCTGAAATCCTGGGGTGTTTCTTCACCATTATCATAAAGATTTCTTTCTATTGCTGAATCTCATGTACTACTTTATATCGATTTACCTCTTTATTTCAGTGCAGCAATTACTGCAGTATCTTCCTGAGCAAGGTTGCACATGAGATAAATTAAGACTTGACATGTTTTTATATTCTTAAATTTTATTAGTTTCTCTTTTATATCGATTTACCTCTTTATTTCAGTGCAGCAATTACTGCAGTATCTTCCTGAGCAAGATTGCACATGAGATAAATTAAGACTTGACATGTTTTTATATTCTTAAATTTTATTAGTTTCTCTGTTTATAGAATTCTAGGTTGGAAATAACTTTTCCTAAGAATTTTGAATATACTGTTCCACTATTTTCTAGATTCTAAGATTAATGTTAGAATAGCCCATGTATTCTAGTTCACTGATCCATTGCACATAATCTGGTTTTCTTTCTTTTCTTTTTATTTTTTTTTGTGATGACCAAATCAATAAGCATGTTCATCATTACAAATCTTAATTACTTTTATGTCCCTTGCCCAATTACTTCCTATCTTCCCTCTGCCTCCCCCTTTCCCACCCATAGTAACTGTAGGTCTGTTCTCTCCTTCCGAAAGTTCAATGTTTCATTATGGTCTCTCTATTTCTTCTTTCTTGCTTGCTTGCTTGCTTGCTTTCCTCTCCCTCCCTCTCCCCCCCCCGCCCCCACCGCTGTCCACTTATGAGTGAGGACATGTGGCATTTCTCTTTCTGTGCCTAGCACATTTCCCTTAACATAATTTTCTCCAAGCTCATCCATGTTGCTGCGAATGGCAGAATTTAATTCTTTTTTCTTTCTGGGTGACTTCAAGGGTCTTTACTTTGTCCTTGGCTTTATGACATTTTTTGTCATGAGTTTCCTCAAAAGGTGTGTTTATTTCCATTCATTTCCTTTACATTCAGTGGGCTCTCTTGATCTGGAAACTGGCATCCTTTAGTTTGGAGAATTTTTTGGAAAAAATTCTTTGATAATTTCCTTCCACGTATTTGTTGTTGTTACTGTGGTTGTTCTCTCTTTCTGAAACTCCAATTATTTACCAAAGATTGGGCCTCCTAGACTAAGTCTCTCTTCTTTATATTTTCTTTTGCGTCTCCTAGCACTTCACATTTTCTTCTGCTTTCTGGGAAATTTCTTTAACAATATCTTCTATAACTTTAGTTTCTGCCGCATTTTGATGTCTGCTATCATGTTTTTATTTTCAGAGAGATATTTTTGGCTCTCTGACCTCTTTATTATTATAGCATCTCACTCTCATATCATGAATGTAATTTTTTCTTATGTCTGTGAAAATGTTCATGGTATTTTTGAATATTTTTTTGAAATAAATTTTAGTTATTTAAGGCACCAAAGTATGGTATTTTGTTATGGCAGCACGAGGTCACTAAGACATGATTATCAGCATTCTGGGAGCTAATCAGGGGAAGGACTTCAGGCATAAGCATTCAGTATATATACCTACATTTACACTTCTTACTTTCAAAAAGGTGCCAAAGATCTCAAATAAGCCTTTGGCTCAGGGAACCAGGTGCCTTCCTTCTTTTTCCTTGTGGCTATCCAGAGAAGCAGCAGGTGGGGAGCTGGGTGGTATGAGTGCTTTGTTTTGTTCCTGAGTACAGAGACTCTGTTTCATCCTATTTAAAAAGTTAACTTCAAGAATTTTTTCAATGTTAGACACTCTTATTTATTTTGATACCCTCTTCACCTCACATCCAGAGGGCCTAATTCCATCAATTCCTGAAACTTTGACATTGAGTCTGTTCTCATATTTTCCTACTGCCGGTTTATGCTTTTTCTTTAATTATTACTAATATATTTATTTTCTAGACTATAAAGTTCTATTGCTATTGCCTCTTCCTACTATTCTCATATTTGTTCATATGTGTCTTAAAAATATCTGTACTGAAGTTTTAGTGAGGTTTTCAAATCCATCATCTTGATCTGGAAGCCACTAGATTCTCAATTAATTTTCAAAATCTCATGAGAAGTAAAGATTAGTGTTTGATTTTACAATTGAGAAAACCAAGATATGGATCACACAGCTAGTGAGTGTTTAAGCAAGATTCAAACCCATGATTTCTTTGTCCAAATCCATTGTTACTTCATTATCTCATGTAGCCTACTTCAGATGTAAGACTAATATCCTTGAAGATAATGAACTTTTCAAGGTGTTGTGATAATTCTTTGAGACCTTGATAGGATTACTATTTATCCCAGAAATATAGAAAGTGTCCTATGTAGCAAGCCTGTGGGCTTGATACAGGCAGCAGACAAGTTTTTTACAGGGGGCAAGGGGCAACATAGATAAAGAAAAGGTTGCCATACGCATCCCCCAGGGTCACTACTCTTTCCTAATTTTCTTGTGAAAATGGTGCAGGGACCCAGGTGCCTTCCTTTTTCTTCCTTGTGGCTGTCCAGAGAAGCAGCAGGCGGGGAGCTGGGTTGTATTTGTGCTTTGCTTTCATTTTTGTCCTTTTTTTTTTTTTTTTTTTGGAGACCGGCCGCATGGCGCTCAGCCAGTGACGCACCGGCGGCCATCCCTATATAGGATCTGAACCCGCGGTGGGAGCGCTGCTGCGCTCCCAGCGCCACACTCTCCCAAGTGCGCCATGGGCTCGGCCCTTGCTTTCATTTTTGTCCTTTTTTTTTTTTTTTGAGACCGGCCGCATGGCGCTCAGCCAGTGACGCACCGGCGGCCATCCCTATATAGGATCTGAACCCGCGGTGGGAGCGCTGCTGCGCTCCCAGCGCCACACTCTCCCAAGTGCGCCATGGGCTCGGCCCTTGCTT